>NW_013866246.1:0-325 GCF_000517525.1 Limulus polyphemus
ACTTTCTGAGACAACACTCCTCCAATTCCGACATTACTGGCATCACAATCCATTATGTACGGTAGTGAGGGATTTGGATACTTCAAAAGTGGAGCTGAGGCCAATTTTTTTTCAATGTCTTGAAAGCATGCTGGCAAGAAACTGTCCATTCTGAAGTAGGCCACCACATGTTCGTTTTCGCCCACTTTCTGAGACAACACTCCTCCAATTCCGACATTACTAGCATCACAATCCATTATGTACGGCAGTGAGGCATTTGGAAGCTTCAAAAGTGGAGCTGAGGCCAATTTTGTTCAATGTCTTGAAAGCATGCTGTCCATTCAAA
>NW_013866247.1:0-325 GCF_000517525.1 Limulus polyphemus
ATTGTTGCCGTCACTTCTTACCGGTCTTGTATATCAAAAAAGCGTGCATCTCGTTGCTTCGTGAATCTTCCAGAATATCGTGACGTGTTACTAGAGTCACGTGACTACCGCTGTCGTAACACTACTAACGTTCCATTGCTCGTAGTAACATAGAGCGATACTTCTCAAGATGAATATAATGTCTTTAGAGGAAAGCAATATGTAACTGGTGTTATTAGAATACTGGATACTTGTACTACAAACAAGAAACCCTTTCATATTATTATATTTCAAATGTATCTTGGATTTATGCTTCACCAATTTCCCGCCCTTCGTAACGTCATCC
>NW_013866248.1:0-326 GCF_000517525.1 Limulus polyphemus
ATATAATGCACCTCTTTTTGGAACAAGTGGCATTTCTCGGGATGGAGTTTGAGGTTTGCTGCTTTCATACGCTTGAATACTTCCTCTAACTGGGACATTTCCTCATCAAAAGTTGTTGCAAATACAATGACATCATCCAGGTACACTAGGGCTATCCTTTATTATAGGCCTTCCAGTATTCTTTCCATCAGCCTCTCAAGTGTTGCTGGAACATTGCTAAGCCCGAATGGCATCACATGGTATTGCCAGAGACCTTGGCCATAACTAAATACAGTCTTAGGTTATCTGATCCAACCATTTTCACTTGATGGAAACCTGATTTTAAG
>NW_013866249.1:0-325 GCF_000517525.1 Limulus polyphemus
GATAGATTGTAAAATCAATTAGAAGACACAATATTTAACAATACTGGGTACTGTCGATAAGAAGACACAAGATTTAACAATACTGTGTACTGTCAATTAGAAGATACAAGATTTAACAATACTTTGTATTATCAATAAGAAGACACAAAATTTAACGATACTGTGTATTATCAATAAGAAGACATAAAAATTTAACAATACTGTGTACTGTCAATAAGAAGACATAAAAATTTAACAATACTGTGTACTGTCAATAAGAAGATACAAGATTTAACAATACTGTGTACTGTCAATAAGAAGACACAAGATTTAACGATACTGTGTA
>NW_013866250.1:0-326 GCF_000517525.1 Limulus polyphemus
ACATTGGGACAGGAATTGGAAACGTTTTGTAATAGCCGTCAAGATGACTGGGATGTCTTACTCCCTCCACTGTTGATGGCCTATAGGACAGCAAAGCATGCAACCACTGGATACACTCCAGCAAAGTTGATGTTTGGTCGTGAACTTCGGTTGCCAGTGGATCTGTTAACAGGACGCCCACCTTATGAAGAGTTGCCTGAGAATGTGTCGGAGTTTGTGAAAGTGTTATCGGAAAGGATGGATGATATCCACCATCAAGTGCGTTCAAACTTTAAAACGTCTGCTGATTTGATGAAGTTAACTTATGATAAGAGATCTACTGAAGT
>NW_013866251.1:0-327 GCF_000517525.1 Limulus polyphemus
ATAATGTCTCAATTTCGAATATTCTGCCGAAATAAACACTAGCCGTAATTCTTCTGTTAATTGCGCTTCAAAAAGGCACTGTTTTTCAAGTTTCAAAAAATTGACATTTTTGCCGAAAATACCAAGGCTATAGCCTTCATGTTTTGCTAAAATTTTGAAAAAATTTATTTTTCTTCTTATTTCATTACAAAGATGCCCTTGATGTGTACTATTCAGAATGGACATCCTTTCATCGAAATTCCCAATATTTATTCTATAATCCTATATCAAAATAGGCGAGCTTCGATTTTTCTTTTTTTCCTTCAGGTATAATAAACAAAAGTAGGG
>NW_013866252.1:0-456 GCF_000517525.1 Limulus polyphemus
AATACTGTGTTATTAATCTTTACCCTAAAAAAATAATACTGTTATTAATCTTTACCCTAAAAATAATACTGTTATTAATCTTTACCCTAAAAAACAATACTGTTATTAATTTTTACCCTAAAAATTAAAAATAATACTGTGTTATTAATCTTTACCCTAAAAAAATGATACTGTGTTATTAATCTTTACCCTAAAAAAATAATACTGTTATTAATCTTTACCCTAAAAAACAATACTGTTATTAATCTTTACCCTAAAAACGATACTGTTATTAATCTTTACCCTAAAAAAATAATACTGTTATTAATCTTTACCCTAAAAATTAAAAATTAACTGTTATTAATTTTTACCCTAAAAATTAAAAATAATACTGTGTTATTAATCTTTACCCTAAAAAAATGATACTGTGTTATTAATCTTTACCCTAAAAAATAATACTGTTATTAATCTTTACCC
>NW_013866253.1:0-326 GCF_000517525.1 Limulus polyphemus
GTCACTGGTTAGGCCACATTTGGAATATTGTGTTCAGTCTTGGGCTCCTTACCTTAGGAAAGACATTAAATTGTTGTAAAGGGTTCAGAGAAAGGTTACTAGAATTGTGCCTGGGATGGAGGGGTTGTCAAATGAGGAGAGGCTGAAATCTCTCAAATTGTTTTTTCTTGAAAAAAAAAAAAGAAGAGTTAGAGAGGATCTGATTGAGGTGTTTAAGATTGTAAAGGGAATTGATAGTGTTGATGCATAATCTTTTTTCATATTTAAAAGTGAGAATAGTAGGACTAGTGGACATAAATATAAATTTTAGCAAGGTAGGACTCATC
>NW_013866254.1:0-560 GCF_000517525.1 Limulus polyphemus
TGGGGGAGTCTGTAGTATCAGTGTCATGAACTGATGCTGTTTTCACCTCGTTCTTGATGTAAAATTCTCTATCTAACAAAAAATCGAACATGGTGCTGTTTTCACCTATGGGGGACTCTGTGGTATCAGTGTCCTGGACTGATGCTGTTTTCACCTATGAGGGGCACTGTAGTATCAGTGTCATAAACTGGTGCTGTTTTCACCTATGAGGGACACTGTAGTATCAGTGTCATGAAACTGGTGCTGTTTTCACCTATGGGGGAGTCTGTAGTATCAGTGTCATGAACTGATGCTGTTTTCACCTCGTTCTTGATGTAAAATTCTCTATCTAACAAAAAATCGAACATGGTGCTGTTTTCACCTATGGGGGACTCTGTGGTATCAGTGTCCTGGACTGATGCTGTTTTCACCTATGAGGGGCACTGTAGTATCAGTGTCATAAACTGGTGCTGTTTTCACCTATGAGGGACACTGTAGTATCAGTGTCATGAACTGGTGCTGTCTTCACCTATGGGGGATCTGTAGTATCAGTGTCATGAACTGATGCTGTTTTCACCTCG
>NW_013866255.1:0-402 GCF_000517525.1 Limulus polyphemus
ACCAATCCAGTGATATATGTATATATTTTATAACTGTATATACGTACCACCAATCCTGTGATTTGTGATGTATATATTATATAACTGCATAGACATACCACCAATCCTGTGATATATGTATATATTATATAACTGTATATACGTACCACCAATCCAGTGATATATGATGTATATATTATATAACTGCGTGGACATACCACCAATCCAGTGATATATGTATAAATTATATAACTGCACGAACGTACCACCAATCCAGTGATATATGATGTATATATTATACAACTGCGTGGACATACCACCAATCCAGTGATTTATGTATATATTATCCATGCAGTTATACTTACCACCAATCCAGTGATATATATATATATTATATAACTTGGTACGTTCGTGCCCAATCCA
>NW_013866256.1:0-674 GCF_000517525.1 Limulus polyphemus
AAAACTCGAAACCACTTTACAACCAGGCGTGATATACTTCGTGTCAGAAAACTCGAAACCACTTTACAAACAGGCGTGATATACTTCGTGTCAGAAAACTCGAAACAACTTTACAACCAGACGTGATATACTTCGTGTAAACAGGCGTGATATACTTCGTGTCAGAAAACTCGAAACAACTTTACAACCAGACGTGATATACTTCGTGTCAGAAAGCTCGAAACCACTCTACAACCAGGCGTGATATACTTTGTAAGTATATCACGCCTGGTTGTAAAGTGGTTTCGAGTTCGTGTCAGAAAACTCGAAACCACTCTACAACCAGGGTGATATACTTCGTGTCAGAAAGCTCGAAACCACTCTACAACCAGGCGTGATATACTTCGTGTCAGAATAATCGAAACCACTCTACAACCAGGCGTGATATACTTCGTGTCAGAAAACTCGAAACCACTTTACAAACAGGCGTGATATACTTCGTGTCAGAAAACTCAAAACCACTCTACAACTAGGCGTGATATACTTCGTGTCAGAAAACTCGAAACCACTTTACAACCAGGCGTGATATACTTCGTGTCAGAATACTCGAAACCACTCTACAACCAGGCGTGATATACTTCGTGTCAGAAAACTCGAAACCACTTTACAAACAGGCGTGATATATTTCGTGTCAG
>NW_013866257.1:0-326 GCF_000517525.1 Limulus polyphemus
GACTAACACCAAACAAACAAAACTTAGCTAGTTGACTAACGCCAAACAAACAAAACTTAGCTAGTTGACTAACGCCATACAAACAAAACTTAGCTAGTTGACTAACACCATACAAACAAAACTTAGCTAGTTGACTAACACCATACAAACAAAACTTAGCTAGTTGACTAACACCAAACAAACAAAACTTAGCTAGTTGACTAACACCAAACAAACAAAACTTAGCTAGTTGACTAACACCAAACAAACAAAACTTAGCTAATTAACTAACACCATACAAGGAAGATATGTAGACTGTGTGTGTGTGTATATACAACAGAAATACA
>NW_013866258.1:0-326 GCF_000517525.1 Limulus polyphemus
AAATATAAACATACACACGTTTTCTGAAGGGGCTAGGCCTTGCCAGTCGTTATAAAAATATTGTTACGTCTCTGTAATTCCTTCCCAGACACTTCAGCGATACAAGTCCTTTCTTAAACAAAACTAGTTTATTATTTCTCAATACAACTTTGCAACACACTTAATTTCCACAGTCACTTTAACTTAAACACACGCTATAATTCACAACGATTTACACACTTTACTTACGGCTTGACTCGATTATCTGTCTCTATCTCCCTGTCTGCTATTCTATTCTCTGATTAATTAATTTCTCTTTATCTGGCGCACTTATATACAAGAATAGA
>NW_013866259.1:0-326 GCF_000517525.1 Limulus polyphemus
AGAAAGGATGGATGATATTCATCATCAACTGCATTCAAACTTTAAAACGTCCGCTGATTCGATGAAATTAACTTATGATAAGAGGTCTACTGAAGTCAGATTTGTACCTGAGGATAAGATATGGTTGTATAATCCCAGGAAGACCAAAGGGAAGTCTCCTAAGTTGTCTTCTCCATGGGAAGGCCCATATGACATAGAGGATCGTCTCTCAGACGTGACTTTCCGAGTAAAATGTGGTCGGCGAGGTAAGTCAAAAGTAGTGCATGCCAACAGGCTTTGGCATTATCACGGTCCAGGACATTTCAGTTGGGACGAAGTGGAAAACA
>NW_013866260.1:0-532 GCF_000517525.1 Limulus polyphemus
CATCCAGTGTCTTTAAACTACATTTTGTGAAGCTTTCCTTTTCTTTAACCTCATATAAACATTTTTCTTGGTTTGTTTGCTGTCAAGGACAAAACCACACAATGGGCTGTATTTCCTGTGTCTTCCACGGGTATCGAAATCCAATTTGTTGCGTTATAAGCCTTCAGACTTAGCGCTGAGCCACTGAGTTGGTGGGAGGGGACATTTATTTCTGTTCCTCCGTATAATGAAAGTTTTAAGTGAGAAGAAGATATCTAGGTGATCTTTCCCTAAATTAAACCATGAACTATCTAGATGTTTGATACAAACTTAACTATAAGCTAATATCGGTTCACTAGGTATTCAAAGTGAGAAGAAGATATCTAGGTGATCTTTCCCTAAATTAAACCATGAACTATCTAGATGTTTGATACAAACTTAACTATAAGCTAATATCGGTTCACTAGGTATTCAAAGTGAGAAGAAGATATCTAGGTGATCTTTCCCTAAATTAAACCATGAACTATCTAGATGTTTGATACAAACTTAACTA
>NW_013866261.1:0-326 GCF_000517525.1 Limulus polyphemus
TAAACCCCGCCTTTTGAATTATGTCTACTTTGAATGAAGAAAAGTTCTATTTTATTTTACTTTGGATGCGAATAATACTTTTTCGTGAATGTTATAATGTCTCAATTTTGAATTTTCTGCCGAAATAAACACTAGCCGTTATTCTTCTATTAATAATGCTTCAAAAAAGCACCTTTTTTCAAGTTTCAAAAAACTGCTATTTTCACCGAAAATACAAGGCTATAGCCTTCACTTTTTGCTAAAATTTTGAAAAAAATTATTTTGCTTCATATTTCAATACAAAGAATGTCTTGATGTGCACTATTCAGAATGGACATCCTTTCATC
>NW_013866262.1:0-366 GCF_000517525.1 Limulus polyphemus
TTTCTGGTCAGTTTCACCATGCTTGCCACCTCTTCCACCCACTTAGACTCCCACTGTCCTAGGAAAGACAGAGAGTGGGAACAGATAAATGTATCTCTTAGAATAGAACCTTCGCACTCCAAACATAAAGCGGATGACAAAGGTATACAAACCAAGGATACCCATGCGACCTATAATATCAGGCATAGGCAGTGCCCCACATAGGTCAGCCATGGCCCAGACCAAACCACTATTCCAGGCCTTGGACTCAATAAGCAATTTACATATGAAGAATTTAACAGATCTTATCAGAAGACTTGAAAGAGTAACCATGGAATAGCTCTGCCTTTCGTAGTGCCAACCTAAACATTCACGTCCCTGGGAACG
>NW_013866263.1:0-457 GCF_000517525.1 Limulus polyphemus
TCATCGATTTCTACCGTAATAATAGCAGTAATATTATTCTATCGTAATAGAAATAGTAAATGTTAAACAGTCTTATGGACCTACTGGATTATCGTCGATTTCTATCGTAATAATTAGAGTAAATGTAAAACAGTCTTATGGACCTACTGCATTATCATCGATTTCTATCGTAATAATAAGAAAATGTAAACAGTCTTATGGACCTACTGGATTATCATCGATTTCTACCGTAATAATAACAGTAATATTATTCTATCGTAATAATGATAGTAAATGTAAAACAGTCTAATGGACCTACTCGATTATCGTCGATTTCTACCGTAATAATAAGAGTAAATGTAAAACAGTGTTATGACCTACTGGATTATCATCGATTTCTATCGTAATAATAACAGTAATATTACTTCTATCGTAATAATAAATTTACTATCCATAAGACTGTTTAACCCCTACTGGA
>NW_013866264.1:0-424 GCF_000517525.1 Limulus polyphemus
CATGCTTCTATTTTTGATCTAATGATAAGTGCATGATTCTATTTATTGTTTAATGACAAGTGCATGATTCTATTTATTTTCTAATGATAAGTGCATAATTCTATTTATTGTTTAATGATAAGTGCATGATTCCATTTTTGATCTAATGATAAGTGCATGATTCTATTTATTGTCTAATGATAAGTGCATGATTCTATTTATTGTTTAATGATAAGTGCATGATTCTATTTATTGTTTAATGACAAGTGCATGATTCTATTTATTGTTTAATGACAAGTGCATGATTCTATTTATTGTCTAATGATAAGTGCATGATTCTATTTATTGTTTAATGATAAGTGCATGATTCCATTTTTGATCTAATGATAAGTGCATGATTCTATTTGTTGTTTAATGACAAGTGCATGATTCTATTTATTTTCTA
>NW_013866265.1:0-323 GCF_000517525.1 Limulus polyphemus
TTATGACTGGCTGCCTTCCCTCTAGTCTTACACTGCTACATTATGGACGGCTAGCGCAAATAGCCCTCGTGTAGCTTTGAGCGAAATCCATAACAAGCAAACAGTCAAATAATCAAATGTTTTACAATTTCCAAAAGTATATAGAAGTATGTACGTCATATTCTTTATTTAGTAACCCTCTTCAAGCGTCAAACCAAATGTATATAGAAGTATGTACGTCATATTCTTTATTTGGTAACCCTCTTCAAGCGTCAAACCAAAGTATATAGAGGTATGTACGTCATATTCTTTATTTAGTAACCCTCTTCAAGCGTCAAACCAAA
>NW_013866266.1:0-326 GCF_000517525.1 Limulus polyphemus
TGTGACAAAATATAAGATGATGTTACCTTGACAGATTTGTCAGGGACGTAATGTACTTTACTGACTCGTTTATAGAATATTTGTTGTATGTACAAAATATAAGATGATGTTACCTTGACAATTTTGTCAGGGACGGAATGTGCTTTACTGACTCGTTTATTGAATATTTGTTGTGTTTACAGAGTACGAAATGATGTTACCTTGACAGTTTTGTCAGGGACGTGAAGTGCTTTACTGACTCACTTATAGAATATTTAGTGAATATTTGTTGCAATAATTATATAATGAGTGTAGTAAGTTACCTTTTATTGTGAATAAATTATTAA
>NW_013866267.1:0-326 GCF_000517525.1 Limulus polyphemus
GTATCTCATCTGATGATGCCAAGTAAACCTGGTGAAACATTGTGAAAACGTTTCTTGTATCTCATCTGATGATACCAAGTAAACCTGGTGAAACGTTGTGAACAACGTTTCTTGTATCTCATCTGATGATGCCAAGTAAACCTGGTGAAACGTTGTACACAACGGTTCTTGTATCTCATCTGATGATACCAAGTAAACTTGGTGAAACGTTGTGAACAACGTTTCTTGTATTTCATCTGATGATGCCAAGTAAACCTGGTAAAACGTTGTAAACAACGTTTCTTGTATCTCATCTGATGATGCCAAGTTAACCTGGTGAAACGTTT
>NW_013866268.1:0-454 GCF_000517525.1 Limulus polyphemus
TTGTGTCTTCTTATTGACAGTAAACAGTATCGTAAATCTTGTGTCTTCTTATTGACAGTACACAGTATCGTTAAATCTTGTGTCTTCTTATTGACAGTACACAGTATCGTTAAATCTTGTGTCTTCTTATCGACAGTACACAGTATTGTTAAATCTAGTGTCTTCTTATTGACAGTACACACTATCATTAAATCTTGTGTCTTCTTATTGACAGTACACAGTATCATTAAATCTTTTGGCTTGTTAGTGATACTACACAGTATTGTTAATTCTTGTGGCTTGTTAGTGATAGTACACAGTATTCTTATATCTTGTGTCTTCTTATTCACAAGATTTAACGATACTGTGTACTGTCTCTTCTTATTGACAGTACACAGTATCGTTAAATCTTTTGTCTTCTTATTGACCGTACACAGTATCGTTAAATCTTGTGTCTTCTTATTGACAGTACACT
>NW_013866269.1:0-325 GCF_000517525.1 Limulus polyphemus
TTAAGATATATCATAATAAGTCTCCCCGCAACGTTTGTTTCAAGTTATTCATGTTTTTTATCTATAATGCTAGGATGTATCATAATAAGTCTCCCCGCAACGTTTGTTTCAAGTTATTCATGTTTTTTTATTTATAACGTTAAGATATATCATAGTAAGTCTCCCCGCAACGTTTGTTTCAAGTTATTCATGTTTTGTTATCTATAATGTTAAGGTATATCATAGTAAGTCTCCCCGCAACGTTTGTTTCAAGTTATTCATGTTTTTTATCTATAATGCTAGGATATATCATAATAAGTCTCCCCGCAACGTTTGTTTCAAGTTA
>NW_013866270.1:0-326 GCF_000517525.1 Limulus polyphemus
TTTTAACGTGGTCATAAAACTCCTACAGAAAGAAAAACTGCATATTACTCAAGTAACTTAATTTTGTTTCACGTCTGTACTATATTCCACAGTCTAACATAATTATTGTGAATGTCATCACGTCTATACTATATTCCACAGTCTGACATAATTATTGTAAATGTCATCATTTCTATACTATATTCCACAGTCTGACATAATTATTGTGAATGTCATCACGTCTATACTATATCCCACAGTCTGACATAGTTATTGTAAATGTCATCATTTCTATACTATATCTCACAGTGGGACATAATTATTGTGAATGCCATCACGTCTATACT
>NW_013866271.1:0-326 GCF_000517525.1 Limulus polyphemus
GATATGGCCAGACAGTTAATAACAGTCACCAACTCTGCCATAGGATATGGCCAGTTAGTTAATAACAGCCACCAACTCTGCCATAGGATAGGGCCACAGTTAATAACAGTCACAAACTCTGCCATAGGATAGGGCCAGACAGTTAATAATAGTCACCAACTCTGCCATAGGATATGGCCAGATAGTTAATAATAGTCACCAACTCTGCCATAGGATGTGGCCAGATAGTTAATAACAGTCACCAACTCTGCCATAGGATGTGGCCAGATAGTTAATAACAGTCACCAACTCTGCCATAGGATGTGGCCAGATAGTTAATAACAGTC
>NW_013866272.1:0-381 GCF_000517525.1 Limulus polyphemus
GTGCAGGTCCTTCTTTGGCCCCTAAATGCAGGACAATTATTCGATCACGTCCTCAGTCAATGGATTCTCCCTCTGATGACAGAGATCTGCCCGCTCGTTCAAGGGCAGGATCCATGGAGGTCGATCGACCTCCATCTAGTAAAGAAAAATGGCGTTGTCGTAAACGAAGGGTTCTTCACCCTCTTCTCCTAAACATACATAAAAATGGCCACTTTGATACAGTGGAACTGTCAAGGTTTTCGTTCGAATCTCAATGACATTAAGGCCTTGATTGACTCCTATCATCCCGCGTGTCTCTCCTTAGAGGAAACTGTTGGTCGACCAGCCGGATAAGGAGGGCACATTGTCCCTCGATACACCCTTGGAGGCTGTAGCCATTCG
>NW_013866273.1:0-783 GCF_000517525.1 Limulus polyphemus
ACAGTATATTATAAGTAAAGGGAATAACACACATTATAATAAGGTCGTGCTACAGTATATTATAAGTAAAGAGAATAACACATTATAATAAGGTCGTGCTACAGTATGTTATAAGTAAAGGGAATAACACACATTATAATAAGGTCGTGCTACAGTATATTATAAGTAAAGGGAATAACACATTATAATAAGGTCGTGCTACGGTATGTTATAAGTAAAGGGAATAACACATTATAATAAGGTCGTGCTACAGTATGTTATAAGTAAAGGGAATAACACACATTATAATAAGGTCGTGCTACAGTATGTTAAAGTATAGGGAATAACACATTATAATAAGGTCGTGCTACAGTATGTTATAAGTATAGGGAATAACACATTATAATAAGGTCGTGCTACGGTATGTTATAAGTAAAGGGAATAACACACATTATAATAAGGTCGTGCTACAGTATGTTATAAGTAAAGGGAATAACATATTATAATAAGGTCGTGCTACGGTATGTTATAAGTAAAGGGAATAACAATAAGGTCGTGCTACAGTATGTTATAAGCTATTCCCTTTAATAATGTGTGTAATAAGGTCGTGCTACAGTATGTTATAAGTATTCCCTTTAATACTGTAGCACGACCTTATTATAATGTGTGTGGTTATAAGTAAAGGGAATAACACACATTATAATAAGGTCGTGCTACAGTATATTATAAGTAAAGGGAATAACACACATTATAATAAGGTCGTGCTACAGTATATTATAAGTAAAGAGAATAACACATTATAAT
>NW_013866274.1:0-544 GCF_000517525.1 Limulus polyphemus
AATAAGAAGATACAGGATTTATCAATACTGTGTCCTGTCAATAAGAAGATACAGAATTCATCAATACTGTGTACTGTCAATAAGATGACACAAAATTGAACAAAATTGTATCCTATCAATAAGAAGATAAAGGATTTACTCAATACCGTGTACTGTCAATAAGAAGACACAAGATTTAACAATAATGTGTCCTGTCAATAAGAATATACAGGATTTATCAATAACTGTGTCCTGTCAATAAGAAGGTACAAGGATTTATCAATAACTGTGGCCTGTCAATAAGAAGATACAGGATTTATCAATACTGTGTACTGTCAATAAGAAAAATTCTGTATCTTCTTATTGACAGGACACAGTATTGATAAATCCTGTATCTTCTTATTGACAGGACACAGTATTGTTAAATCTTGTGTCATCAATACTGTGTACTGTCAATAAGAAGACACAAAATTTAACAATATTGTATCCTGTCAATAAGATAAATCCTGTATCTTCCAGTACACAGTATTTGTTTCTTCTTATTGATAATTTAACAATACTGTGT
>NW_013866275.1:0-327 GCF_000517525.1 Limulus polyphemus
CAGTAAAATCAGCTTCGATGTGTTACAGTTGATGGAGGAAAAACATGGCTGGAGTGAGGAAGGGACTGGTGGGGCAGATACAAACTAAGTTGGAAGATCTTCAACTACCGGGCACTCTGTTTATACACTGCATTATACATCAGCAAGCACTTTGTGGGAAAGACTTAGATATTTCTTGCGTACTGAAACCAGTCGTTTCTGTGGTGAACTTCATTCGGGGTCATGCACTTAATCACCGCCAGTTTCAGGCTTTTCTTGAAGATAATGGCTGGAGACGGCTTAAATGGGTAATGAAGAAAAACTTTAATATAAGTTTAACATGACAGC
>NW_013866276.1:0-314 GCF_000517525.1 Limulus polyphemus
ATATCGCATGATATTGAGTTGTTTATGAACCGATCACTACTTGTGTGATTTAAAAACCGCATCGTATTGAGTTGTTTATGTAGCGATCACTACTTGTGTGGTTCACATATCGCATCATATTGAGTTGTTTATGTACCGATCACTACTTGTGTGGTTCACATATCGCATATATTGTACCGATCACTCATAGTAGAGTTGTTTATGTACCGATCACTACTTGTGTGGTTCACATATCGCATCATATTGAGTTGTTTATGTACTGATCATTAATTGTATGGTTCACATATCGCATCATATTGAGTTGTTTATGTACC
>NW_013866277.1:0-326 GCF_000517525.1 Limulus polyphemus
TTGTTAAATCGTGTGTCTTCTTATTGACAGTACACAGTATCGTTAAATATTGTGGCTTGTTAGTTATAGTACAGAGTATTCTTAGATCTTGTATCTTCTTATTGACAGTACACAGTATTGTAAATCTTGTATCTCCTTATTGACAGTACACAGTATCGTTAAATCTTGTGTCTTCTTATTGACAGTACACAGTATTGTTAAATCTTGTGTCTTGTTATTGATAGTACACATTATTGTTAAATATTGTGTCTTCTTATTGAAAGTACCCAGTAATATTAAATCTTGTGTCTTCTTATCGACAGTACACAGTACTGTTAAATCTTGTG
>NW_013866278.1:0-326 GCF_000517525.1 Limulus polyphemus
TAACCAATGGCAGGGAAAGAATTTTCTAATCATCATTTTAAGATGAACAGCACATTGAAATTATTCACAGCACAACTAAATTAAAATAATCAAACATTTTCAGGTATATAGCCAACCACAGGAACGATATGCATGACAAATCGTGTACCAGGTGTCAACTTTTTAAAATGTGCATTTGTTAGTGAACAAATGAGTTGCAGAGAACAAACAAGTGCTTGGTAAACTTGTGGATTAAGTTTGGAATGTACACAAACATATTGGTTGATATAGATTATAGCAACAGAATTATGCAGAACTTGAAAGAATATGCTGATATATAGTTGTTA
>NW_013866279.1:0-326 GCF_000517525.1 Limulus polyphemus
AAGACATCCCAGTCATCTTGGCGGCTATTACAAAACTTTGCCAATTCCTGTCCCAGTGTCCAGTTGTACTTTTCTACCATCCCATCAGACTGTGGGCGTTGTCCTGGTCTTTCGGATGCCAAACAATTTGCAGCATTCTTGGAACATAGCTGATTCAAAGTTACGGCCTTGATCTGAATGCAGTTCATATGGCATAGCAAAATCTAGAAGAAGAAGTCACTAATAGCCGAAGCTACAGTTGTAGCTTCCTGATTTGGTATTGCATATGCTTCAGGCCACTTGGTGAACTAATCCATCACCACACAAATGTACTTGTTTCCAGCACG
>NW_013866280.1:0-326 GCF_000517525.1 Limulus polyphemus
TGTTCATGGAGTAGTTGTACCAAGTAAGGCTAAAGATGAGTATAGTGGTTATAAATTCTGTATCTAGAGTTACACTTAGGTGTTCATGGAGTAGTTGTACAAAGTAAGGATAAAGATGAATATGGTGGTTATAAATTCGGTAACTAGAGTTACATCTAAGTGTTAATGGAGTAGTTTTACCAAGTAAGGCTAAAGATGAGTATGGTGGTTATAAATTGCGTAACTATAGTTACACCTAGGTGTTCATGGAGTAGTTGTACCAAGTAAGGCTAAAGATGAATATGGTGGTTATAAATTGTGTAACTAGAGTTACACCTAGGTGTTCG
>NW_013866281.1:0-640 GCF_000517525.1 Limulus polyphemus
GTTATTGACAGTACACAGTATTGATAAATCCTGTATCTTCTTATTGACAGGATACAGTATTGTTAAATCTTGTGTCTTCTTATTGACAGTACACAGTATTGATTAATCTTGTATATTCTTATAGACAGGACACATTATTGTTAAATCTTGTGTCTTCTTATTGACAGTACACAGTATTGATAAATCCTTTATCTTCTTATTGATAGGATACAATTTTGTTAAATTTTGTGTCTTCTTATTGACAGTACACAGTATTGATAAATCCTGTATATTCTTATTGACAGCTCACATTATTGTTAAATCTTGTGTCTTCTTATTGACAGTATTTATCAATACTGTGTCCTTTATCTTCTTATTGATAGGATACAATTTTGTTGAATTTTGTGTCTTCTTATTGACAGTACACAGTATTGATAAATTCTGTATCTTCTTATTGACAGGACACAGTATTGATAAATCCTGTATCTTCTTATTGACAGGACATAGTATACATATTTAACAGTATTCTTATTGACAGTACACAGTATTGATAAATCCTTTATATTCTTATTGACAGGACACATTATTGTTAAATCTTGTGTCTTCTTATTGACAGTACACAGTATTGATAAATCCTATATCTTTTTATTGACAGGACACA
>NW_013866282.1:0-326 GCF_000517525.1 Limulus polyphemus
TTTTGTTAAAATTGTTGATTTTTATTGGAAACATACTTAACGGCAGAAGATGATGGTATGGTTAATACTGCAGATTAGAGACTCTTTTCAAGGGTCTGGAGTACAAGGGAACTTTATATTGGAATGGTGTGTGGTTAATACTGCAGATTAGAGACTCTTTTCAAGGGTCTGGAGTATAAGGTAACTTTATATTGGAATGGTGGATGGTTAATAAAGCAGATTAGAGACTCTTTTCAAGGGTCTGGAGTATAAGGTAACTTTATATTGGAATGGTGTGTGGTTAATACTGCAGATTAGAGATTCTTTTAAAGGGTCTGGAGTATAAG
>NW_013866283.1:0-322 GCF_000517525.1 Limulus polyphemus
ATGGGGGTTGGTGGGCATCGCTCAACACCAACCACTACTAGTCTCCTTGAGGCCGACTTGTTGGTAATATTCTTCCTACACTGGCTCCTCCAATGTCCGTGCTTTCCACAGTTCCAACAACCTTTCTGAGTAGCGGCCTTTCCTGCTGTATCATCTCCCCTGTGCTGAAGTTTCCAGCAATGAGCTCTCTTGTGCCCAGGTTTGCTACAGTGCCAGCAAAGTCCCTCAAACTTCTCTGAAAGCTGACCTTTTCTGGCCTTGGATCCAGATGACTGTACCAACCTTGGTACCTCTGTGCTGGACTTAACGTAGGATTCAAATT
>NW_013866284.1:0-326 GCF_000517525.1 Limulus polyphemus
GAACGTTAACTTCAACAATACGTCTTTCTCTGACAGCAGTTCAATTACTCATTATCCACACATTACATTCCCCTCTTTTATATACCAGCGTACCCTATTTCTAGTAAGAACTTGAACATTCGCCAAAGTACATGATGGTTCTAGAAACGTTGCGTCACGGTGGTCATGTGACTCGCTGACGCAACAGAGCGTTCGACTAGCAATCTACTAGTTGTGGGATCGAAACTTGTCACCGAATATGCTAGTCAATTTAGCCATGTAATTTAATAATTAATTCAATTATTCATTGGTAAATAGTAGCCCAAGAGATGGCGATGGGTGTTGGT
>NW_013866285.1:0-324 GCF_000517525.1 Limulus polyphemus
AAAAGAAACAAGAAGAACGAGAAAATAAAGAAGAAGAGAAATTACAGTAGTTGTTGGAGGAAAAAGAAAAGAAACAAGAAGTACGAGAAAATAAACAAGAAGAGAGATTACAGCAGTTGTTGGAGGAAAAAGAAAAGAAGAGAGACAACAGCATTTGCAAGAAAACCTGCAACAGTGGCAGCTCGAACAGCAAAATAAACAAGAAAAGAAACAAGAAGAGAGACTACAACAGTGGCAACTGGAACAAGAAAGGAAACAAGAAGTACAAACGGAAAACATTAGTAAAGTTAAAAGCGAATTAGATACATTAAAGATACATCTATT
>NW_013866286.1:0-324 GCF_000517525.1 Limulus polyphemus
GTCAAACATACATCTACAAATTTTTAAGTTTTCAATATCCATAATTTATTTACATTTCTAACATATATCTACTTAAACATTGTTTGTTTGTATGTTTTTGTCTTGTATATTTTCACTCGAGCTGCTGCGTTAGTGCCAAAATGATTCTATGTATGATATTTTATTAAATTAATAGAGCTTAGTTTCGAAATCAAATACTCGTTACTTTTGTATCAACATTTAACCGAAGTTCAATAACTAAATAGTATGCCGTATACTTTAACACATTTATAATACTGTCGATAAGCAAGGGCGGATTTATTTATTTTCTGTTTCTCGCTATTG
>NW_013866287.1:0-374 GCF_000517525.1 Limulus polyphemus
TTATTGTTAAATCTTGTGTTTTTAACGATACTGTGTACTGTCAGTAAGAATCTTTTGTGTTCTTATTGATAGTACACAGTATTGTTAAATCTTGTGTCTTCTTATTGACAGTACACAGTATCGTTAAATCTAGTGTCTTCTTATTGACAGTACACAGTATCGTTAAATCTTTTGTGTTCTTATTGACAGTACACAGTATCGTTAAATCTTGTGTCTTATTATTGACAGTACACAGTATCGTTAAATCTTGTGTCTTCTTATTGACAGTACACAGTATCGTTGAATCTTATGTCTTCTTATTGACAGTAAACAGTATCGTTAAATCTTTTGTGTTCTTATTGGTAGTACACAGTATTAATAAATCTTGTGTCTTC
>NW_013866288.1:0-322 GCF_000517525.1 Limulus polyphemus
TCATCTTTGTTGACCTATGTGCCAAACGATGTTGATTTAACATCTACAGTATCATCTTTGTTGACCTATGTGCCAAACGATGTTGATTTAACATCTACGGTGTCATCGTTGTTGACCTATGTGCCAAACGATGTTGATTTAACATCTACAGTATCATCTTTATTGTTTGTGCCAAACGATGTTGATTTAACATCTACGGTGTCATCGTTGTTGACATGTGTACCAAACATTTAACATCTACAGTATCATCTTTGTTGACCTATGTGCCAAACGATGTTGATTTAACATCTACAATATCATCGTTGTTGACCAAGTACCAAAC
>NW_013866289.1:0-325 GCF_000517525.1 Limulus polyphemus
GAAATATTGAATACAAGATAAGGAATATTATTGTTTCACTGTATAGATCACTTGTAAGGCCTCATTTAAAAGTGAACAGTTTTGGGCTCCCTTCTTCAAGAAGGACATTGAATTGTTGGAGTAGGTTCAGAGAAGAGCCACTAGGATGATATCTGGAATGGTGGGATTGTCCTATGATGATAGCTAAAATCTCTAAACTTGTTTTCTCTGGAGAGGAGAAGGGTCAGAGGGGATTTGATTGAGGTGTTTAAGATTATTAAAGGTATTCACAATATTTTAAAACTTTAGCAGCGTAGGAGTCGTCTACAATTTAGACAGTATTACT
>NW_013866290.1:0-326 GCF_000517525.1 Limulus polyphemus
AGAAAGAGTGTATAATAATACGTCAGCCACACTATTTATTTTCAGTGTTGACGAGATATTTCATAATGGCAAGCTCCCAGTATGTCATCTTCTACGTCAACTCAATATTTCCAAAGACTGGGCATTCCTTCCTAATTATTTATAATATCTTCTGAGTAATGTCAGAAAGAGTGGATAATAATACGTCAACCAGACTATTTATTTTCAGTGTTGACGAGATATTTCATAATGGCAAGCTCCCAGTATGTCATCTTCTACGTCAACTCAATATTTCCAAAGATTGGGCATTCCTTCCTAATTATTTATAATATCTTCTGAGTAATGTC
>NW_013866291.1:0-738 GCF_000517525.1 Limulus polyphemus
ATCAAAATAACAACAGTAATCCTTGATGGAAACTTCCAGTAAAGAGTTGAAACAGATCAAAGTAACAATAATAATACTTGATGGAAACTCGCAGTAAAGAGTTGAAACAGATCAAAATAACAGCAATAATACTTGATGGAAACTCCCAGTAAAGAGTTGAAACAGATCAAAGTAACAACAGTAATACTTGATGGAAACTCCATGTAAAGAGTTGAAACAGATCAAAGTAACAACAGTAATACTTGATGGAAACTCGATGTAAAGAGTTGAAACAGATCAAAGTAACAACAGTAATACTTGATGGAAACTCCCGGTAAAGAGTTGAAACAGATCAAAGTAACAACAATAATACTTGATGGAAACTCCCAGTAAAGAGTGGAAACAGATCAAAGTAACAATAATAATACTTGATGAAAACTCCCAGTAAAGAGTTGAAACAGATTAAAGTAACAACAGTAATACTTGATGGAAACTCCCAGTAAAGAGTTGAAACACATCAAAGTAACAACAGCAATACTTGATGGAAACTCCAGTAAAGAGTTGAAACAGATCAAAATAACAACAGTAATACTTGATGGAAACTTCCAGTAAAGAGTTGAAACAGATCAAAGTAACAATAATAATACTTGATGGAAACTCGCAGTAAAGAGTTGAAACAGATCAAAATAACAACAGTAATACTTGATGGAAACTTCCAGTAAAGAGTTGAAACAGATCAAAGTAACAATAATAATACTT
>NW_013866292.1:0-961 GCF_000517525.1 Limulus polyphemus
TAAGATTGGTACCCAAGTGGTAAGTTCAGGGGAAGGTACTGTGGGATTGGTACCCAAGTGGTAAGTTCAGGGGAAGGTACTGTGGGATTGGTACCCAAGTGGTAAGTTCAGGGGATATGGTAAATTCAGAGGGTAGGAAATGCCTACTCATTCAGAATCTTAGTTTATTTCTTGATCAACATCAGGGATAGAACACTCCCATGCCGGATTCAGTCACGGCTTTACTACTTATGCTGATTTAACATCTTGATATGTGGTTACAGCTACTTAATTACCTCCATCTGAAGAACAACATTCTTGTCACATTTTCAGTGTTAGTTACATTAGAGCTTCCAGTACCCTGAACATCACCACGTCTCAATCTTTCGAATATTGATAATGTTTGAGAGTAACATCAATGTTTGAGAGGTAACAAGTCACTTCAATAAACCAGAAAAGGTGGGATATTATAGTACAAAGTATTACTACTATTTATGTTATTTTTAGATCTCCACCCACGTAATATTTTAAACAGGTGGGATATTATAGTACAAAGTGTTACTACTATTTATGTTATTTTTAGATCTCCACCCATGTAATATTTTAAACAGGTGGGATATTATAGTACAAAGTATTACTACTATTTATGTTATTTTTAGATCTCCACCCACGTAATATTTTAAACAGGTGGGATATTATAGTACAAAGTATTACTACTATTTATGTTATTTTAGATCTCCACCCATGTAATATTTTAAACAGGTGGGATATTATAGTACAAAGTATCACTACTATTTATGTTATTTTTAGATCTCCACCCACGTAATATTTTAAACAGGTGGGATATTATAGTAAACAGCTGGGATATTATAGTACAAAGTATTACTACTATTTATGTTATTTTTAGATCTCCACCCACGTAATATTTTAAACAGGTGGGATATTATAGTACAAAGTGTTACTACTATTTATGTTATTTTTA
>NW_013866293.1:0-326 GCF_000517525.1 Limulus polyphemus
CCTACTCTTACTTTAGATCTTGCCCAAAGTGGGTGGAGAAGAAAGGGGTACAGCATTTGAAGACTGTTAACAACATTTCTTACCCCGAGGCTTGGAAACTATTGTTCCCTTCTCCATCTCGGACATATGCTACTGCATTACACTCCACTGCTACGGTGGGAGTGCAGATGGACCTTTCCATGCCTCCATCTGAGTCTTTTTCGTGTCATGTGAGGGGTCTTTTGCCCTCAATGGATAACAGAGTTGATCAGTCTACATCTACTCCAATCTCTGTCCCTGCCATTCATTCCAGCGACTGCCTGGGTCTACCTCCTCTGGCACCAGCA
>NW_013866294.1:0-326 GCF_000517525.1 Limulus polyphemus
AAAGAGAAAAGTTTGTTTCTGATGCAAATTAATAGAAAATATCGGATAGTGCTTAATACGTTGGAAAGCTCAAATTCAGACACTATAGCATTAATTAGAAATATTATATCCAATTGAAAATCTAATAAAAAGTATTTTGCTTAACTTGGAGTAAAATAATCCAAATGTAGGAGTTTATTTTATAAGAAGACGTCACGGCCTTTAAACATTCGGATTTTATTTGAACAATCTTTATTTTAAAGCCATTCTTTGTTTGCAATATAACTGAATACAAATAAAAGAAAAAACAGTAAATCGAAGCTAGTCGAAGTTTTAATAACAGATTA
>NW_013866295.1:0-326 GCF_000517525.1 Limulus polyphemus
GAGTGTTCAGCACAAACACTGTCCCTTAAATATCATTATCTTTATTCTCCAGTGTTCAACACAAACACTGTCCCTTAAATATTATTATATTTATTCTCCAGTGTTCAGCGCAAACACTGTCCCTTAAATATTATTGTATTTATTCTCCAGTGTTCAGCACAAACACTGTCCCCTAACTATCATTATCTTTATTCTCCAGTGTTCAGCACAAACACTGTCCCCTAAATATCATTATCTTTATTCTCCAGTGTTCAGCACAAACACTGTCCCTTAAATATTATTGTATTTATTCTCCAGTGTTCAGCATAAACACTGTCCCTTAAATA
>NW_013866296.1:0-509 GCF_000517525.1 Limulus polyphemus
CTGGATACCAACATTCTTCCTGCCACTTTTGGGTGTTTCTAGCAATGTGTTCTTGTTCACGAAACTTGAGGAATAAAGTGGCAAGAGTCCTTCCTCCAATATTTCGCAAAATTTATGTTGCCAACGCATTCCACTAAGCTCGATCTCCCACCATCCCGAACAGCTCCCAAAACCACCATGCTTCCAGTTGGCTGCAATATGTTGAGCCAAAACTCTTGGTGAGCATTCTCCAGACCCATATTCTTCCACTGTCCGAAAATTGAGCGAATCTTGATTCGTTTGAGAACAATACGGTCTTCCAAAAGTCCAGAGGCTTGGTCATCATATCACTTGCCCACTTCTTTCGCCTGATTATGTTGGCAGGTCTTAATAAGGACTTCCGTCTAGCCGCTCTGCAACGATAACCCAATCTGTGGAGAATCCGTTGAACAGATTTCGGGTTCATCCCACCAACTTTGGCCACTTCTGCAGTCGTTAATCTGGGATCCATTTCGATGCTACTCTTGACA
>NW_013866297.1:0-326 GCF_000517525.1 Limulus polyphemus
TATATTCTAATATTATTAATAACTAATCTTTTAAAACCAAATTTTATATGTCTCTTTAATTGAAATTTATCATTTAAACTAACTGAAGATTTGTACTGATAATTACAAGTTATTATAAGTATCCCCCTTTTGTACTAATGGAAACAATTACCAATCAGATAGTATTAGAAATTTGAAAACGGTCAAACCTGAGAAGAAACTGAGATAAAAAGATGATCTTAACAGTTACACCTACACTTTTGAGGTATGAGAAATTGTGTGATGTATATTTCAGTTTGGTTGCAGCAATTATCGAGAAAATTGTGGGTCGATGATTTCACTCTTAT
>NW_013866298.1:0-499 GCF_000517525.1 Limulus polyphemus
CGAGAAATTACAACAGTTAAATTGGTGTCAGAGAGTGGGATAGAAAAAAAAAGAGACGAAAATAGGAAACGAGAGGCGGAAATCAAACTACAGCTTAGCAGATTTGATGGCAGCAATACAAAACAAGAGGAGAAATTACAGCAGTTGTTGGAGGAGAAAGAAATAAACAAGAACTTTCCCACTTCTGACGCAATTTGTTACGTCTCCGTTTGTTAATTGATTTTTCTGTAACTTCGTTCCGACGAAACTTTAACGACACAAGTCTTTACTTAATAAAACTGGTTTATTCTTTGTGAATATAACTTTACGATACACTTAATTTCAATATTTGCGCTAAAACAAACACTATAACGGACGAACGTTAACTTCAACAATACCCTGTGACTCCAGTTCAATTACTCACTATCTACACACACATTATTGTCCCGTCACGTTGTCACCCTCTTTTATATACCAGACTACCCTATATCTAGTAAATACTAGAGCATTCGGTGGTTAT
>NW_013866299.1:0-378 GCF_000517525.1 Limulus polyphemus
ATTTACATAATGGTAGATACTTATGTATCATTTGAAAGTAAGTACTACTTTACTTTATTTATTTATTTATGTAATGGTAGATACTTATGTATCATTTGATAGTAAGTTCTACTTTACTTTATTTATTTACATAATGGTAGATACTTATGTATCATTTGAAAGTAAGTACTACTTTATTTATTTATGTAATGGTAGATACTTATGTATAATTTGAAAGTAAGTACTACTTTATTTATTTATGTAATGGTAGATACTTATGTATAATTTGAAAGTAAGTACTACTTTATTTATTTATGTAATGGTAGATACTTATGTATCATTTGAAAGTAAGTACTACTTTATTTATTTACGTAATGGTAGATACTTATGTATCATTTG
>NW_013866300.1:0-325 GCF_000517525.1 Limulus polyphemus
CGGCTGGTCCACTGGGGCTAGGGTCAACTGAGTACCAGTGTTGGGCATTCTCAACGGGTGTTGTAGACATCGTGTCTGATACTGGTGTTTAGGTATAGTGCTCACAAAAACCCTGGCGTTGCTGCAGTATCCTTGTTTGACATTGTAGTGCGTCCCCTCGTAGGACTCCATGGCAGGTGGGGTCAGTGGGCACTGAATCTCTCTCTCTTTAATTATGGATCCTCCATTCCAAATAAAAGAAATGTTAAAAATCTCCTTATTGGTAAACGACCACGTCTAGAAGACTGAACAGCAGTCTCCATCACCCAGTACACCTGTAACTCGC
>NW_013866301.1:0-324 GCF_000517525.1 Limulus polyphemus
TTAAGGGTCTTTTTAGTTAGTTTTCCACTAGATATTTTTGACTTTGAAACGTGTTATTAGTTTTCTTCCACTCGATTTTTTCGACTTTCATATCAGTCTTTTTAGGCCTTCTTAGACTAGATATTTTCGACTTTGATAGCCTTATTTTTAGTCTTTCTTAAACTATATTTTAATGACTTTCATAATTGGTTTTTTTAATCCTTCTTAAACTATATTTTGTCGACTGTTATAACGGTCTTTTAGTCTTCCTTCCACTAGATTTTGTTGACATTGATATGGGTCGTTTTAGTCAGTTTTCCACTATATTTTGTCGACTGTTATAAC
>NW_013866302.1:0-561 GCF_000517525.1 Limulus polyphemus
TTAAAAAGATACAAGATTTAAAAATAGGGTGTCCTGTCAATAAGAATATTCAGGATTTATCACCACTGTGTACTGTCAATTAGAAGACACAAGATTTAACAATACTGTGTCCTGTCAATAAGAAGATACAGGATTTAACAATACTGTGTCATGTCAATAAGAAGATACAGGATTTATCAATACTGTGTCCTGTCAATATGAAGATACACGATTTATCAACACTGTGTACTGTCAATTAGAAGACACAAGATTTAACAATACTGTGTCCTGTCAATAAGAAGATACAGGATTTAACAATACTGTGTCCTGTCAATAAGAAGATACAGGATTTAACAATACTGTGTGTATCTTCTTATTGACAGGTTGATAAATCCTAGTACACAGTAATCAATAAGAAGACACAAAATTTAACAATATTGTATCCTGTCAATAAGAAAGAAAAAGCATTTATCAATAATGTGTACTGTCAATAAGAAGACTCAAGATTTAACGATACTGTGAACTATCATAACAAGTCATAACATTTAATTATACTGTGTACTATCAATAACTAGTCATAAC
>NW_013866303.1:0-326 GCF_000517525.1 Limulus polyphemus
ATGTTAAGGTGTGTATTTGATGGTATAAAGATGTTATAGAATATATATTAAATGGTATATTTAATGGTATAAAGATGTAATAGAATATATGTTAAATGGTATATTTAATGGTATGAAGAGGTTATAGAATATATGTTAAATGGTATATTTAATGGTATAAAGATGTAATAGAATATATGTTAAATGGTATATTTAATGGTATAAAGAGGTTATAGAATATATGTTAAATGGTATATTTAATGGTATAAAGAGGTTATAGAATATATGATAATGGTATAAAGATGTTATAGAATATATGTTAAATGGTATATTTAATGGTATAAAGA
>NW_013866304.1:0-379 GCF_000517525.1 Limulus polyphemus
AAAAAACCGGGGCACAAGAGCGCTCAATGCTGGAGACTTCAACACAGGGGAGATGATATAGCAGGAAAGGCTGCTACCCAGAAAGGCTGTTGGAACTGTGGAAAGCACGGACATTTGAGGAGCCAGTGTAGGAGGAATATTACCAACAAGTCGGCCTCAAGGAGACCAGTAGTGGTTGGTGTTGAGCGACGCCCATCAACACCCATCTTGAAAGTCCCAACAGCTAGGTATAAAATGCCAAGCACACACACAGTGTCTATGTGACAGGAAAGCTAGATGGCCAAAGGTGCAACTTTGTCATAGACTCTGCGTCTCAGCAAACCCTTATCTAACACCTTGATGCTCACCCACGAAGGAGTACCAGAAGCCATACAGAAGC
>NW_013866305.1:0-326 GCF_000517525.1 Limulus polyphemus
CCCTATATTTAGCTTTATGTTATGCCCAGAAATCTGTGGGAGGCTGCATGAAGGGCTTGATTTAAACGTTCCAGTTGTTGAATATAGATCTCTGCATTGACAGTTCGCTGTGGATTGAGGAGTTCGAAATGAATTACTCATTTCATATCCCACCAAATGCAAAGTATCACTTTCTGTGGATGGAGTCCAGGTTTTGGGGTCGGAAGTGGATTTTGTCTTGAACTTACCCATTATTTTTGGCGTTTAATATTCGCATAGAGAATCCATTTTTCATCACCAGTGACAATTCTGTCCAAAAAATGGTTCACGCGCCTGAAGAGACGAAG
>NW_013866306.1:0-326 GCF_000517525.1 Limulus polyphemus
AGTTATTTACAGGTGTGTTCTCATTGTATATTATAAATAATTTACTTCAATGAATTTGATAGCCTTATTAGAATTGTTTTTATAAGTTATTATTATTAAATACATTATATAGGCAAGAGAGTTTTGGATATGGAGGTGGAGGGGAGAAAGAAGAGAGGAAGACCAAGGAGAAAATGGAGGGATTGCGTGGATGGAGATATTGGAGAGAAAGGCCTTGTTGGGGACGAATACGAAGACCGAGGAGAGTGGAAACGTGCTGTCAAAAATAGCGACCCCGTATAGATATGGGAAAAGCTACAGAAGAAGAAGATTATTATTAAATACAC
>NW_013866307.1:0-326 GCF_000517525.1 Limulus polyphemus
ACGAAGAACAGGTGAGTTTATAAATGTAAATAACACTGTTCATATTCAAAGTCCCCATCTACTAGATTACGAGTTTGTGTTTTAAAATGTGATAAAGCTATTTGTAATATTCTTTAGAAGTACAATTACAGTCGATCTTCGTGTGTTTCTAATACTTAAATCAGCACCATAACTGTCGTTGTTGTTCACAATAGCCTATTGTTGCGTCAGCGAGGTCACGTGACTAGTGTCACGCCACCTATTTTCTAGAAATATCCTGTTCCTTCGTGAATACCCTAACATTTACTAGATATATGTTAGTCTGGTATATATATAAGACGCTCACA
>NW_013866308.1:0-326 GCF_000517525.1 Limulus polyphemus
ATTATTATAGATAAAGAATGTTATTAGTATAATATTGCTTGCACAACATACATAGTAGATTTTTCATGTTTCAACTTAATCCTGAAAGACTAAGCCATCGCCTGCAGTAATTTTTAAATGTGTGTTCTTCATAACTTTAACTAGTTTTGTGATATAGGGTAAAATTAATCCTGAAATTGTAAAATCTTAACCTATTTTCAGACTAAACCATTTGTTAAGTTTTTAAGGTATGTATTTCATGTATCAGTCCATTCATAAAATTACTTTTTTTCAAACTAATATCTTGTATGATAGATGATTAAAAATATTCCATGCATTGAACATCA
>NW_013866309.1:0-494 GCF_000517525.1 Limulus polyphemus
CATCGTAACGTGTTTCCATTATATTTACACACGTCAGTCATTGTAACGTGTTTCCATTACATTACACACGTCAGTCATCGTAACGTGTTTCCATTACATTTACACACGTCAGTCATCGTAACGTGTTTCCATTATTTTTACACACGTCAGTCATCGTAACGTGTTTCCATTATATTTACACACGTCAGTCATCGTAACGTGTTTCCATTACATTTACACACGACAGTCATCGTAACGTGTTTCCATTACATTTACACACGTCAGTCATCGTAACGTGTTTCCATTACATTTACACATGACAGTCATTGTAAAATATTTGATACACTACAACATCATTTATTCACTTCTAAGATAATAATATACAGAAAATATAACGTTGTTCTAATATGCTATACCTGAAAATTCATATTTAAATCTTTAAATCATGAACTGGTTAACCATTTGAACAAATACAACAAGACATATATATATATATATATATATATATATATATA
>NW_013866310.1:0-324 GCF_000517525.1 Limulus polyphemus
ACAGTATTGATAAATCCTGTTTCTTCTTATTGACAGTACACAGTATCGTTAAATCTTGTGTCTTCTTATTGACAGTACACAGTGTTGATAAATCCTTTATCTTCTTATTGACAAGACACAGTATTGTTAAATCTTTTTTCTTCTTATTGACAGTACACAGTATTGATAAATCCTGTATCTTCTTATTGACAGGACACAGTATTGTTAAATCTTGTGTCTTCTTATTGAGAGTACACAGTATTGTTAAATCTTGTGTCTTCTTATTGACAGTACACAGTATACATTAAATCTTGTGTCTTCTTATTGATAGTACAAAGTATTGTT
>NW_013866311.1:0-326 GCF_000517525.1 Limulus polyphemus
TATATATGAGGCTAATGTCCGTCTGTCCGCAAATATCTATATATATATGAGGCTAATGTCCGTCTGTCCGCAAATATATATAAGAGCCTAATGTCCGTCTGTCCTCAAATATATATAAGAGGCTAATATCCGTGTGTCCGCAAATATCTATATATATAAGAGGCTAATGTACGTCTGTCCGCAAATATCTATATATATGAGGCTAATGTCCGTCTGTCCGCAAATATATGTATATATAAGAGGCTAATGTACGTCTGTCCGCAAATATATATAAGTGGCTAATGTCCGTCTGTCCGCAAATATCTATATATATGAGGCTAATGTCC
>NW_013866312.1:0-628 GCF_000517525.1 Limulus polyphemus
CATCAACCGAAGTTAGTGTATACAAACTGTTCCTTCAACCAACACATAACACCAACCGAAGTTTGTATATACAAACTGTCCTTCAATCAACACATAACACCAACCGAAGTTAGTGTATACAAACTGTTCCTTCAATCAACACATATCACCATCCCAGTTGCAAGGTAGTTTCCAAGCTGGACTCGAAACCGAAGGTGTCAAGTGTAGCAGGTCAACCAGTTTAAGTACGCCATGAGGAAATTCAACCAGTAGAAGTACAACATGATGAAACAAGTCAACCAACAGAAGTACAACATGATGAAACAAGTCAACCAACAGAAGTACATCATGATGAAACAAGTCAACCAATAGAAGTACAACATGATGAAACAAGTCAACCAATAGAAGTACAACATGATGAAACAAGTAACCAGTAGAAGTACAATCATGATGAAACAAGTCAACCAATAGAAGTACAACATGATGAAACAAGTCAACCAATAGAAGTACAACATGATGAAACAAGTTAACCAGTAGAAGTATAACATGATGAAACAAGTCAACCAACAGAAGTACATCATGATGAAACAAGTCAACCAATAGAAGTACAACATGATGAAACAAGTCAACCAATAGAAGTACAACATGA
>NW_013866313.1:0-318 GCF_000517525.1 Limulus polyphemus
GTACCATTAATACACTTGTCACACAGTTGCTGTGATAATGTTCTGTACCATTAACACACTTGTCACACAGTTGCTGTGATAATGTTCTGTACCATTAATACACTTGTCACACATTTGCTGTGATAATGTGTTGTAACATTAACACACTTGTCACACAGTTGCTGTGATAATATTCTGTACCATTAATACACTTGTCACACAGTTGCTGTGATAATATTCTGTACCATTAACACACTTGTCACACAGTTGCTGTGATAATGTTATGTACCATTAACACACTTGTCACACAGTTGCTGTAATAATGTGTTGTAACATTAA
>NW_013866314.1:0-624 GCF_000517525.1 Limulus polyphemus
TTATAGCAGAGGTGTCACTTATTGTTGAAGATGAATGACTTTTGTAGCAGAGGTGTCACTTATTGTTGAAGATGAATGACTTGTAGCAGAGGTGTCACTCATCGTTGAAGATGAATGACTTGTATTGTAGCAGAGGTGTCACTCATTGTTGAAGATGAATGACTTGTATTATAGCAGAGGTGTCACTCATCGTTGAAGATGAATGACTTGTATTGTAGCAGAGGTGTCACTCATCGTTGAAGATGAATGACTTGTATTGTAGCAGAGGTGTCACTTATCGTTGTAGATGAAGGACTTGTATTATAGCAGAGGTGTCACTCATCGTTGAAGATGAATGACTTGTATTATAGCAGAGGTGCCACTCGTTGTTGTAGATGAATGACTTGTATTATACCAGAGGTGTCACTCATCGTTGAAGATGAATGATTTGTATTATAGCAGAGGTGTCACTCATTGTTGAAGATGAATGACTTGTATTATACCAGAGGTGTCACTCGTCATTGAAGATGAATGACTTGTATTATACCAGAGGTGTCACTCATTGTTGAAGATGAATGACTTGTATTATAGCAGAGGTGCCACTCATCATTGAAGATGAATGACTTGTATTATAGCAAAGGTGCC
>NW_013866315.1:0-326 GCF_000517525.1 Limulus polyphemus
ATTCAAAGTTACGGCCTTGATCAGAATGCAGTTCGTATGGCATTCCAAACCTGAAGAAGAAATCACTAATAGCCGAAGCTACAATTGTAGCTTCCTGATTTGTTATTGCATATGCCTCAGGCCACTTGGTGAAATAATCTATCACCACACAAATGTACCTGTTTCCAGCGCGAGTTTGGGGCAAAGGACCAGCAATGTCAATGGTTACTCTTTCCATTGGTGCGCCAACTTGATATAACTTCATTGAAGCACGTCCTTATGCTTGGGTCCCCTTTTAGCACAACATATACTGCATGTCCTGCACCATTGCCTCATCTTGCCTCATA
>NW_013866316.1:0-388 GCF_000517525.1 Limulus polyphemus
AGATTATTACACCAAGTATGGTAATAATCTGTGTGTATTCCTGTATCTTTAACCAAGTATGTGAAAGATACAGGAATACACACAGATTATTACACAAAGTATGTGAAGATACTGGAATACACACAGATTATTACACCAAGTATGTAAAGATACAGGAACACACACAGATTATTACACCAAGTATCTAAAGATACAGGAACACACACAGATTATTACACCAAGTATGTAAAGATACAGGAATACACAAAGATTATTACACCAAGTATGTGAAGATACAGGAATACACACAGATTATTACACCAAGTATGTAAAATACAGGAATACACACAGATTATTACACCAAGTATGTAATAATACAGGAATACACACAGATTATTACACCAAGTAT
>NW_013866317.1:0-430 GCF_000517525.1 Limulus polyphemus
TGGTTGGACTAGTTACCTCTGTGTTCTAATACACACCTGGCTGGACTAGTTACCTCTGTGTTCTAATACACACCTGGCTGGACTAGTTACCTCAGTGTTCTAATACACACCTGGCTGGACTAGTTACCTAAGTGTTCTAATACACACCTGGCTGGACTAGTTACCTAAGTGTTCTAATTCACACCTGGCTGGACTAGTTACCTCTGTGTTCTAGTACACACCTGGCTGGACTAGTTACCTAAGTGTTCTAATTCACACCTGGCCGGACTAATTATCTAAGTGTTCTAATTCACACCTGGCTGGACTAGTTACCTCAGTGTTCTAATACACACCTGGCTGGACTAGTTACCTCAGTGTTCTAATACACACCTGGTTGGACTAGTTACCTCTGTGTTCTAATACACACCTGGCTGGACTAGTTATCTAAGTA
>NW_013866318.1:0-326 GCF_000517525.1 Limulus polyphemus
TAGCTTTATAACAATGTACCAATATGTTCTTTGGGATGATATAGGTTAGCGTTGCGTGGTATAGCTACATAGCAACGTCTCAGTCTAATCTTTAGGAAGACATTGTTTGGTGTTGTCTAGTGCAGCTTTATAACAATGTACCAATATGTTCTTTGGGATGATATAGGTTAGCGTTGCGTGGTATAGCTGCATAGCAACGTCTCAGTCTATTCTTTAGGAAGACATTGGTTGGTGTTGTGTAGTGCAGCTTTATAACAATGTACAAATATGTTCTTTGGGATGATATAGGTTAGCGTTGCGTGGTATAGCTACATAGCAACGTCCCA
>NW_013866319.1:0-326 GCF_000517525.1 Limulus polyphemus
CTGTAGCCCTTACTTGGCACAAATACTCCATGAATACCTAGGTGTAACTCTAGTTACAGAATTTATAACCACCATACTCATCTTTAGCCGTTACTTGGTACAACTACTCCATGAACTCTTAGGTTTAACTCTGGTTACCGAATTTATAACTCCCATAGTCATCTTTAGCGTTATTTGGTACAAAAACTCCACGAACACCTAGGTGTAACTCTAGTTACACAATTTATAACCACCATACTCATCTTTAGCCTTACTTGGTACAACTACAAGATGAACACATAGGTTAACTCTACTTACAGTATTTATATCCACCATACTCATCTGTA
>NW_013866320.1:0-325 GCF_000517525.1 Limulus polyphemus
TTGATCTTTTTGCGGCCATCAAAAGGAACAGATGCTGGTTTACTGGTGTCATCACTTCCAGCAAGGAAAGCTCTCACCAATTTGCTTGATTCCACCATCGAATCTGCAAATTGTGCACGTCTTTTGCATCCCTGTGCCCCACTTTCTTTTTTCGACATAATGGGCTAAAAGAATAAATTAATAAATACTGACTACACTATTTAGTTGCAACATGCAAATTGTCAGATGAAAGGAAGCATTCTACTTTTCTAAGTTCCTAACCAGAAATGACATTTATATTGTTGCGTCAGCGAGATTACGTGACCATTATCACACCACGTCCTTC
>NW_013866321.1:0-326 GCF_000517525.1 Limulus polyphemus
TAATATATGTTTGTAAGTAGCCTAATAGAATATTGTGTAAAATATGTTTGTAAGTAGCCTAATAGAATATTGTGTAATGTATGTTTGTAAGTAGCCTAATAGAATATAGTGTAATGTATGTTTGTAAGTAGCCTAATAGAATATTGTGTAATGTATGTTTGTAAGTAGCCTAATAGAATATTGTGTAATGTATGTTTGTAAGTAGCCTAATAGAATATTGTGTAATGTATGTTTGTAAGTAGCCTAATAGAATATTGTGTAAGTATGTTTGTAAGTAGCCCAGTAGAATATAGTGTAATGTATGTTTGTAAGTAGCCTAATAGAAT
>NW_013866322.1:0-326 GCF_000517525.1 Limulus polyphemus
TGCTAGTACTTTCATGCAGTCTATATCTATATGCTAGTACCTTCGTGCAGTCTATATCTATATGCTAGTACCTTTATGCAGTCTATATCTATATGCTAGTACCTTTATACAGTCTATATCTATATGCTAGTACCTTTATACAGTCTATATCTATGTGCTAGTACCTTCATGCAGTCTATATCTATATGCTAGTACCTTCATGCAGTCTATATCTACATGCTAGTACCTTCATGTAGTCTATATCTATATGCTAGTACCTTCATGCAGTCTATATCTATATGCTAGTACTTTCATGCAGTCTATATCTATATGCTAGTACCTTCATG
>NW_013866323.1:0-318 GCF_000517525.1 Limulus polyphemus
AAAACAAACAAAACTTACATTACTTTAATATTAGTTTTTCGAATATGGAGAACCATTTTTTACGAATAAAGTATAGTGAATAAAAATTAAAGGGAAAGCAAATGGTTTGGTTTGGTTTGAATTTCGCGCAAAGTTACACCAGGGCTGTCTGCGCTAGCAGTCCTTAATTTAGCAGTGTAAGACTAGAGGGAAGGCAGCTAGTCATCACCACTCACCGCCAACTCTTGGGCTACTCTTTTACCAAAGAATAGTGGGATTGACCGTGACATTATAACGCCCCCACGGCTGTAAGGGCGAGCATGTTTGGTGGAACGTGGA
>NW_013866324.1:0-326 GCF_000517525.1 Limulus polyphemus
TACATTTTCAAAGTACAGTTGCTAAATATAATGATAGTTAAACAAATAAAACACTAAACAGTAATCATGGGGAGAAACTACAGCAAGAAAACAGAAAGAAAAAAAAGCAACGAAAAATCTAGTAATACGAACATATTAAAAATATGTGTAATTTAAATGAAGACTGCATGTTGTTCAGAGTTGGAGAGTGCTGTTTGATGTAGAGGGTTTCTTTGATCAATAATTCCAGGTCAGTATTAGACTTGCAGAGGATAGAGAAATTTGATAGTATAGGTTGATGTCCTGTTTCTTCACTGTGTTGGCGTATAGAGGAAACACAGGGGTAA
>NW_013866325.1:0-213 GCF_000517525.1 Limulus polyphemus
TTATTTGTCGTTTTTCCAACTCTCTGAACTTCCTATATTAAGTCTTTGGACTTAACTCTTACGCTTTCACTACTTAATCCATTTAACTAGCAACTCATATAACTTTAAAATGTCTTATTTGTCGTTTTTCCAACTCTCTGAACTTCCTATATTAAGTCTTTGGACTTAACTCTTACGCTTTCACTACTTAATCCATTTAACTAGCAACTCATA
>NW_013866326.1:0-328 GCF_000517525.1 Limulus polyphemus
GTGACTGTGCTGTACTGAACAAGAGTGACCACCAACAGGCATGATAGAAATAAAAATAAATTTATGAAAAAAATTAAAATGTTTTTATGTACATATATAAACATGAAGTCCTAGTTAAAAATAAAAATACTCATTTATTGCATTGGTTTACTTACAAATATTATTTTCGGATCTTGTATATTACTTGAAACCATAAGGAGAGTATATGATTACTAAAAAAATTTAAAATTTGCATTTTATGGACAATACAAATTTTTTGGGATTTCAAAATAATGTACTAAAACATAAAAAGTAATAAGTTCAAATCTAGGAACAAATATAAATATCG
>NW_013866327.1:0-716 GCF_000517525.1 Limulus polyphemus
GTCCAAACCCGCATTAAGACAGTTTTGGCTAGCTGCTTTCCCTCTAGTTTACAATTGCTAAATTAGTGACGGCTAGCGTACATAGCTCCGTGTAGTTCTGTACAGATTCACAGTAACCTCGAGTTACATCACACCAGACTACATTTCAACGTGGAACGCACGTGTGTTTGTTTACACACGTGTTGGTGACGTCCGTTGGACAAGGCTGTCGGTGACAGGTATACGAGCAAAGAGATGTAACGTGCAGTACGCCAAGCTAAACTGAGTTGATACGAGCAAAGAGTTTTTGTTTGTTTGTAGTTAAACACAAAGCCACACAAGGGGCTCTGTTAACGACATACCCCTCTCTTTTTCCTTTTCATAATACTTATCCTGGTGTAAGCACTTTAACGCGACCATCGGTAAAACCAGTGCCAGAATCAACTACATCAACATTAACAATAGTTGCTCCACCAAAACCATTATTGCAATTTATAAAGCTTTAATTAGACCCCTTTTCGAGTACGGTAACGCATGTAATATGACTAATAAAGAATACAGCAGATATATGTTATACAATGAATCCAGGAGACAAAAATGGGGTTACCTTTATACACTCATTGTTATCCACTACTTTTCAAGATCTTTCTGTTTTCAGTTGCATGTTTTTTGTTGATCTGAAGGATGATACTGAAATGTATTTTTTAACTTAGTTATGCAATTGTTCAATCTGTTCA
>NW_013866328.1:0-326 GCF_000517525.1 Limulus polyphemus
ACTTTCCAAATGCGCAAAAAAAGATGTAGACGCTAAAAACATTCTTAAACGATAATTAACTAAAGAGAACACAACATGTGTGAGTGGAAATTAGCAAAATCAAAGTAATGTTGACTATCACGTAAAACACACAATTGTTTGTAACGATAAATAGTCTTGTGCATTTTCTAAATATTCAAATTTTCTATACACTTCTAAAAGAATTTATAGATACAAAATCAGAAAAGGCTGTTCGCAATATTGTATTACAAATACATTTAAAATAGTTCTTCTGGTGTCTGATATCGTTAGGTGTTAAACATAACAAATCTGGTTGTACTAAATAG
>NW_013866329.1:0-326 GCF_000517525.1 Limulus polyphemus
TTGCGTTTTGCAGCTTCAGATCTGCTTCGTTCTCAACAGAATGAACGCCACAGGCTGAGAGTGGCTGAAAGACGTGAACGAAAAACAGCAGATCAGCGTCAAACACGACTCCGTGCTCAGCAATCACGCGATTACAATCGCCTTGCATTCGGGTACAACCCAGCTGATGATTATAGTTTGAGCCGGCATGTTCTCGTCGGCACTATGACTGAAGTGTGTCCTTATTGCAAGGCTCTGAAATTTAATGGAGAAAAGAAAGGAATGTGTTGCACCGCCGGAAAAATTAAACTGCCTCAACTTGGAGAACCGCCAGAGCCATTAAATTT
>NW_013866330.1:0-431 GCF_000517525.1 Limulus polyphemus
TTATCTCTCGGGTTTACTGTTTGTACTGCTAACTTTTATACTAGAATCTTATCCCTCAGGTTTACTGTTTGTACTGCTAACTTTTTTACTAGAATATTATCCCTCAGGTTTACTGTTTGTACTGCTAACTTTTTACTACAATATTATCCCTCAGGTTTACTGTTTGTACTGCTAACTTTTTACTACAATATTATCCCTCAGGTTTACTGTTTGTACTGCTAACTTTTCTACTAGAATATTATCCCTCGGGTTTACTGTTTGTACTGCTAACTTTTTATTAGAATATTATCTCTCAGGTTTACTGTTTGTACTGCTAACTTTTATACTAGAATCTTATCCCTCAGGTTTACTGTTTGTACTGCTAACTTTTTACTAGAATATTATCCCTCAGGTTTACTGTTTGTACTGCTAACTTTTTACTAGAATATTAT
>NW_013866331.1:0-326 GCF_000517525.1 Limulus polyphemus
TGCAGATTTTCTTGCTGTTGTCTCTCTTCTTGTTTCTTTTCTTTTCCCTACAACAACTGCTGTAATTTCTCTTGTTTATTTTGTTGTTCAAGCTGCCACTGTTGCATATTTTCTTGCAACTGCTGTTGTCTCTCTTCTTGTTTCTTTAATTTGTCCTCCAACAACTGCTGTAATTTCTCTTGTTTATTTTGTTGTTCGAGCTGCCACTGTTGCATGTTTTCTTGCAACTGCTGTTGTCTCTCTTCTTGTTTCTTTTCTTTTTCGTCAAACAACTGCTGTAATTTATCTTCTTGTTTATTTTGTTGTTCGAGCTGCCACTGTCGCAG
>NW_013866332.1:0-395 GCF_000517525.1 Limulus polyphemus
GTTTAAAATGACATTGAAATCTGAATGTTTAATAATAATTTAAGTATGATGTCGGGATATATGTAATGAATTGGCACTGATTTACTGAAGCACTAGAATAACGATTTATAATTAAAACTGTTTGTCTAATAATAGATAAGAACTTAAGTTCATTGTTTCAATGACAAATTTTTCAAATCTACCTACATGGTAATATAGTACGTGAGCCATTGTTTTGTTCAGACTTAATCTCCAGAAAATGGAATTAACTACTAGGGTATTTTTTGAAACGAAAGTAGCTGTTTTTTTCCTATAGATGTTTCATTGGCTACCTGTAATTGTGATGTTCTCTACTAATACAGTTTTCACACATCACAAGTACACGTACCCAATGAAACATCTCGATTTGGTGTGAA
>NW_013866333.1:0-325 GCF_000517525.1 Limulus polyphemus
AATAAAACTGGTTTATTCTTTCCGAATATAACTTTACCGATACACTCAACTTTAACAATCGCGCTAAAACAACGCTATAACGAACTTCAACAATACTCTGACTGCAGATCAATTACTCACTGTCTACACACACTATTTACATTATTCCCCCGTCACGTTGTCACCCTCTTTTATATACCAGACTACCCTATATCTAGTAAATACTAGATCATTCGCCAAGGTACGGGATAGTTCTAGAAACGTGGCGTCACACTAGTCATGTGACTCGCTTGACGCAACACTGCCCCCTCCTTAATATTGTTCGTCCCGAACAATAACCACATAT
>NW_013866334.1:0-1248 GCF_000517525.1 Limulus polyphemus
CTGTGTACTATCTATAAAAAGACACAAGATTTAACGATACTGTGTCTTCTCAATAAGAAGACACAAGATTTAACGATACTGTGTACTGTCAATAAGAAGACACAAGATTTAACGATACTGTGTACTCTCAATAAGAAGACACAAGATTTAACGATACTGTGTACTGTCAATAAGAAGACACAATATTCAACGATAATGTGTCCTCTCAATAAGAAGACACAAGATTTAACGATACTGTGTACACAGTATTGTTAAATCTTGTGTTCTTCTTATTGACAGTACACATACTCTCAATAAGAACTTAAATCTTGTGTGATAAATCGTGTGTCTTCTTAATGAGAATACACAGTATTGTTAAATCTTGTGTCTTCTTATTGGGAGTACACAGTATAGTTAAATCTTGTGTCTTCTTATTGACAGTACACAGTATCGTTAAATCTTGTGTCTTTTTATTGGCATTACACAGTATCGTTAAATCTTGTTTCTTCTTATTGAGAGTACACAGTATTGTTAAATCTTGTGTCTTCTTATGGACAGTACACAGTATAGTTAAATCACACAGTATCGTTAAATCTTGTGTCTTCTTATTGACAGTACACAGTATACACAGTATCTTTGAATCTTGTGTCTTCTTAATGACAGTACACAGTATCGTTAAATCTTGTGTCTTCTTATTGACAGTACACAGTATCGTTAAATCTTGTGTCTTCTTATTGACAGTACACAGTATCGTTAAATCTTGTGTCTTCTTATTGACAGTACACAGTATCGTTAAATCTTGTGTCTTCTTATTGACAGGACACAGTATCGTTAAATCTTGTGTCTTTTTATAGATAGTACACAGTAAGATTTAACGATACTGTGTACTGTCAATAAAAAGACACAATATTTAACGATACTGTGTACTTTCAATAAGAAGACACAAGATTTAACTATACTGTGTACTCCCAATAAGAAGACACAAGATTTAACAATACTGTGTACTCTCATTAAGAAGACACACGATTTAACAATACTGTGTACTATCTATAAAAAGACACAAGATTTAACGATAATGTGTCCTGTCAATAAGAAGACACAAGATTTAACGATACTGTGTACTGTCAATAAGAAGGCACAAGATTTAACGATACTGTGTACTGTCAATAAGAAGACACCAGATTCAAAGATATTGACAGTACACAGTAAGAAGACACAAGATTTAACGATACTGTGTACTGTATTGTGTCTTCTTATTGGTTCAACGAT
>NW_013866335.1:0-326 GCF_000517525.1 Limulus polyphemus
CGGTATTTTCTAACAGAACAAAACGTTTTGAAGTCTGTACAGTAGCTTTATAAAGTTATATGTCGTACATTGTTCCTCTATTAAATTTATGGTATTTGGAAATGTTAAATGTTAGCTGTTGAAATTGGTTAAATGATATGTTAGCTAATAAACTGGATTAAGGTATTTTAAAGAAACAAATATTATATCACATCGGGAATTGAAGCTGTCATTTACACATAACTTTTATCTATTATTAATTTTTTCATTGTTTGTAAGTAAGTACAAAGCTATATAATGGGTTATCTGTGCTCACCACGGGTATAGGAACCTGGTTTCTAGCGTCG
>NW_013866336.1:0-326 GCF_000517525.1 Limulus polyphemus
ACCATGATAATGCCAAAGCCTGTTGGCATGCACCACCTTTGCCTTACCTCGCCGATCACATTTTATCTGGAAAGTCACATCTGAGAGACGATCCACTATGTCACATGGGCCTTCCCATGGAGAATACAACTTAGGAGACTTCCCTTTGGTCTTCCTGGGATTATACAACCACACCTTATCTCCTGGTACAAAGCTACCTTCAGTAGATCTCTTATCATCAGTTAACTTCATCGAATCAGCAGACGTTTTCAAGTTTGTACGCACTTGATGGTGAATATCATCCATCCTTTCTGTTAACACTTTCACAAACTCTGACACATTCTCAG
>NW_013866337.1:0-326 GCF_000517525.1 Limulus polyphemus
AGGCTGTATTATTTATTGGTGGTGTGAGTTGTGTATTAATCAAACACTGGCTGTATTCTTTAATGTTGGAGTGAGTTATGAATTAATCAAACACAGGCTGTATTATTTATTGGTGGAGTGAGTTATGAATTAATCAAACACAGGTTGTATTATTTATTGGTGGAGTGAGTTGTATATTAATGAAACACTGGCTGTATTATTTATTGGTGGAATGAGTTATGTATTAATCAAACACTGGCTGTATTATTTATTGGTGGTGTGAGTTGTGTATTAATCAAACACTGGCTGTATTATTTATTGGTGGTGTGAGTTGTGTATTAATCAAA
>NW_013866338.1:0-326 GCF_000517525.1 Limulus polyphemus
TTATATAAAATACAGTTATAATTATAACAGCATGTCATAGTACAATACATCATAATGTCATAAAGACCCCGTGTATTCACGGGTTACATAAAATACTGTTCTAATTACAACAGCATGTTATTGTACAACACATCATAAGTCATGAAGAACACGTGTATTCACTTGTTATATAAAATACAGTTATAATTACAACAGCATGTCATTGTTCAATACATCATAAGGTCATAATGACCCCGAGTATTCACTTGTTATATAAAATACAGTTATAATTACAACAGCATGCCAAACTTCAATACATCATAAGGTCATAAAGACCCCATGTATTC
>NW_013866339.1:0-752 GCF_000517525.1 Limulus polyphemus
TGTCTTCTTATTGACAGTACACAGTATCGTTAAATCTTGTGTCTTCTTATTGACAGTACACAGTATCGTTAAATCTTGTGTCTTCTTATTGAGAGTAAACAGTATTTTAAATCTTGTTTCTTCTTATTGACAGTACACAATATAGTTAAATCTTGTGTCTTCTTATTGAAAGTACACAGTATCGTTAAATCTTTTGTCTTCTTATTGACAGTACACAGTATCGTAATATCTTGTGTCTTCTTATTGACAGGACACAGTATCGTTAAATCTTGTGTCTTCTTATTGACAGTACACAGTATCGTAATATCTTGTGTCTTCTTATTGACAAAGAAAACACAAGATTTAACAATAATGTGTCCTGTCAATAAGAAGACACAAGATTTAACGATACTGTGTACTGTCACAATATTCAACGATAATGTGTACTGTCAGTTCTTATTATTGACAGTACACAGAATCGTTAAATCTTGTGTCTTCTTATTGACAGTACACAGTATCGTTAAAACTTGTGTCTTCTGATTGACAGTACACAGTATCGTTAAATAAGAAAACACAAGATTTAACAATAATGTGTCCACAATATTCAACGACAATGTGTACTGTCAGTCCTTCTTATTGACAACTGTGTACACTAAGACACAAGATTTAAGTCAATAAGAACAGTATTGTTAAATCTTGTGCCTTCTTATTGACAGTACACAGTATCGTTAAATCTTGTGTCTTCTTATTGACAGGACACATTATTGTTAAAT
>NW_013866340.1:0-348 GCF_000517525.1 Limulus polyphemus
ATATAACATTTTACTGAGTTAAAAAGTGTAAACTTCACAATACGTACACACCAGTTATCTTGTTTCTGTAGCTATATAATATTTTACTAAGTTAAAAAGTTTAAAACTTCACAATACGTAAACACCAGTTATCTTGTTTCTGTAGCTATATAACATTTTACTGAGTTAAAAAGTGTAAACTTCACTACATGTAGACACCACTTATCTGGTTTCTGTAGCTATATAACATTTTACTGAATTAATGAGAGTAAAACTTCACTACATGTAGACACCACTTATCTGGTTTCTGTAGCTATATAATATTTTACTGAGTTAAAAAGTGTAAACTTCACTACATGTAGACACCAC
>NW_013866341.1:0-326 GCF_000517525.1 Limulus polyphemus
ATCAAACGTAATGCTAATAATGGTAAAAACACACGTATCAAACATAATGCTAATAATGGTAAAAACACACGTATCAAACGTAATGCTAATAATGGTAAAAACCACACGTATCAAACGTAATGCTAATAATGGTAAAAACACACGTATCAAACGTAATGCTAATAATGGTAAAAACCACACGTATCAAACGTAATGCTAATAATGGTAAAAACACACGCATCAAACGTAATGCTAATAATGGTAAAAACACACGTATCAAACGTAATGCTAATAATGGTAAAAACACACGTACCAAACGTAATGCTAATAATGGTAAAAACACACGT
>NW_013866342.1:0-326 GCF_000517525.1 Limulus polyphemus
TGTCTGCTGATTCCATGAAGCTATGCTATGATAAGAGATCTACTGAAGTAAAATTTGTACCAGGAGACAATATGTGGTTGTGTAGTCCCAGGAAGACCAAAGGGAAGTCTCCTAAGTTGTCATCTCCATGGGAAGACCCATATGACATTGTGAATCGTCTCTCAGACGTAACTTTCCTAATAAAATGTGGTCGGCGATGTAAACCAAAGGAGGTTCATGCCAACAGGCTCTGGCATTATCATGGTCCAGGACATTTTAGTTGGAACGAAGGGTACAATGGAACAAATGACGCTGCTGAAGACCTGTCACCTGAAAATCCACTGTCG
>NW_013866343.1:0-327 GCF_000517525.1 Limulus polyphemus
TGTAGAGTGTATTTCTGAAAATTGGGGAAAAAAACTGCAATTTTCCATATTCGTAAATTAAAGAAAAAATATTAAATAAGTGTAAAAACTAATATTTTATATAATAAGTACAAACATATTTATGAAAATAAAATTGTTAAAAAACTACATGAATATATACAGTCCAATGTGAGTTTTAGCAATATCTAGATATGATACACAACGTATTAAAAGTTAGAGACAGGTTTGAAAAAATATTAAATTAATATAAATAACAAAGTTTTGTTTTTACACATTGCACGAACATTGCACATATAACAGGTATAATTTTTAAAATTAATTTGTGGT
>NW_013866344.1:0-325 GCF_000517525.1 Limulus polyphemus
GTCAATAAGAAGACACAAGATTTAAAAATACTGTGTCCTGTCAATAAGAAGATATAGGATTTATCAATATTGTGTATTGTCAATAAGAAGACACAAGATTTAACAATACTGAGTCCTTTCAATAAGAAGGTACAGGATTTATCAATACTGTGTACTGTCAAAAAGAAGACACAAGATTTAAAGATCCTGTGTACTGTCAATAAGAAGACACAAGATTTAACAATACTGTGTCCTGTCAATAAGAAGATACAAGATTTATCAATACTGTGTACTGTCAATAAGAAGACACAAGATTTAACGATACTGTGTACTGTCAATAAGAAGA
>NW_013866345.1:0-324 GCF_000517525.1 Limulus polyphemus
AATTTATAACCACCATACTCATCTTTAGCGTTATTCGGTACAACAACTCCACGAACACCTAGGTGTAACTATAGTTACCGAATTTATAACCACGATACTCATCGTTAGGGTTATTTGGTAAAACCACTACACAAACACCTAGGTGTAACTTTAGTTACCGAATTTATAACAACCATACTCATCTTTAGCGTTAATTGGTACAACAACTCCACGAACACCTAGATGTAACTCTAGTTACCGAATTTTTAACCATCATACTCATCTTTAGCGTTATTTGGTACAACAACTCTACGAACACCTAGGTGTAACTATAGTTACCGAATT
>NW_013866346.1:0-326 GCF_000517525.1 Limulus polyphemus
CCTAAGTTTTCCTGGAGTAGTTGTACCGAGTAAGGCTAAAGATGAATATGGTGGTTATAAATTCGGTAACTAGAGTTACACCTAAGTGTTCATGGAGTAGTTGTATCAAGTAAGGCTAAGGATGAGTATGGTGGTTATAAATTGTGTAACTAGATTTACACCTAGGTGTTCATGGAGTAGTTGTACCAAGTAAGGCTAAAGATGAGTATGGTGGTTACAAATTCGGTAACTAGAGTTACACCTAGGTGTTTATGGAGTAGTTGTACCAAGTAAGGCTAAAGATGTGTATGGTGGTTATAAATTCTGTAACTAGAGTTACACCTAGG
>NW_013866347.1:0-326 GCF_000517525.1 Limulus polyphemus
CCTGTAAAGTTCCAAAAACCTAGCATGCCACATGCCATTCTCCTGTAAAGTTACTTAAACCTAACTTGCCACATGTCACTCTCCTGTAAAGTTACTTAAACTTGACATGTCACATGTCATTTTCCTGTAAAGTTACATAAACCTAACTTGTCACATGTAACTCTACTGTAAAGTTACTTAAACTTGACATGTCACATGTCATTCTCCTGTAAAGTTATATAAACTTAACTTGCCACATGTCATTCTCCTGTAAAGTTACTTAAACTTAACTTGCCACATGTCATTTTCCTGTAAAGTTACATAAACCTAACTTTTCACATGTAACA
>NW_013866348.1:0-325 GCF_000517525.1 Limulus polyphemus
ATAAGGGACGTGCTCCAATGAAGTCATATCAAGTTGGCGCACAAATGGAAAGAGTGGTCGTTGACATTGCTGGTCTTTTGCCTCAAACTCGTGCTGGAAACAAGTACATTTGTGTGGTGATGGATTATTTCACCAAGTGGCCTGAGGCATATGCAATACCAAATCAGGAAGCTACAACGGTAGCTTCAGCTATTAGTGATTTCTTCTTCAGATTTGGTATGTCATACGAACTAGCATTCAGATCAAGGCCGTAACTTTGAATCAGCTGTGTTCCATGAATGCTGCAAATTGTTTGGCATACGAAAGACCAGAACAACGTCACTTC
>NW_013866349.1:0-325 GCF_000517525.1 Limulus polyphemus
CATATTTATTTACCACATTTTAGAGATTACTCAAATGAAATTTGATAACTTTAAGATGAAGAAAGTATTTAAAATCTTGAGAAGAAAATCACTTTGCAATTGGAGTAGTCAACACACTAATTCCCTATATTCACGAACAAATGTTCAGTACAGATACGTAATTAAACACCTAAGTTTTTGTGTACAAAATACTACTACTGTTTAGAGAATTTCATGAAAATATGGTATAAAAACCCTTGTGCTTTTGTATTTTTTATTATGTTTACTATAGGGTTACAAGATCAGCTATACCGATCAAGTCTGTTGGTAAGTGTTGATCCAGTGT
>NW_013866350.1:0-326 GCF_000517525.1 Limulus polyphemus
TAGCTGTTGTTGATTGTGACGTAATGGAGATTAAAACATTAGCTATTGTTACTTGTGACATAATAGAGATTAAAACATTAGCTATTGTTGATTGTGACATAATGGAGATTAAAACATTAGCTATTGTTACATGTGATATAATGGCGATTAAAACATTAGCTATTGTTGATTGTGACATAATGGAGATTAAAACATTAGCTATTGTTGATTGTGACATAATGGAGATTAAAACATTAGCTATTGTTACATGTGATATAATGGCGATTAAAACATTAGCTATTGTTGATTGTGACATAATGGAGATTAAAACATTAGCTATTGTTACA
>NW_013866351.1:0-586 GCF_000517525.1 Limulus polyphemus
TAAGATTTAACAATACTGTGTACTATCAATAAGAAGACACAAAATTTAATTATACTGTGTACTGTCAATAAGAAAACACAAGATTTAACAACACTGTGTACTGTGAATAAGAAGACACCAGATTTAACGATACAGTGTACTATCAATAAGAAGACACAAGATTTAAAAATACTGTTTACTGTCAATAAGAAGACATAAGATTTAAAAATACTGTGTAATATCACTGAGTTAAATCTTATGTTTACTTATTGACACTACACAGTATTGTTAAATCTTGTGTCTTCTTATTGACAGTTCACATTGTTAATCTTGTGTCTTCTTAATGATAGTACACAGTATTGTTAAATCTTGTGTCTTCTTATTGACACTACATAGTATTGTTAAATCTTGTGTCTTCTTTTTGATAGTACACAGTATTGTAAAATCTTGTGTCTTCTTATTGACAGTACACAGTATTGTTAAATATTGTGTCTTCTTATTGACAGCACACAATATTGTTAAATCTTGTGTCTATTTATTGACAGTAGACAGTATCGTAAAATCGTGTGGTTTAAATACTGTGTACTGTCAATAAGAATACACAATA
>NW_013866352.1:0-324 GCF_000517525.1 Limulus polyphemus
ACCCACACTGGTCCCCACAACCCTGTAGAATGTCCTGTCACACTTGACTCAATTATCTGTCTCTATCTCCATCTATCTGCAAATTATTATCTCCGCTTTATTTGCTGGACTTATATACTAAAATAGAGGGCGCCTAGAAAAGACTAGAGTTGCCAGAAACAGTCATGATCCTTCTAGAAACTCCAGCTCTCATGCTTCCAGCGTCACGTGACTTCCGCTGTCGTAACAATAGATAGATATAGAGATAGATAATTGAGTCAAGCCAACAGTAGGCACCGTAAGAAAAATTTGTGAATCGCTGTGAATTATAACGTGTGTTTATAA
>NW_013866353.1:0-598 GCF_000517525.1 Limulus polyphemus
CTACCAGTAAATTACACTGATTGTCAGAAATTATCTACCAGTAAATTACACTGATTGTCAGAAATTATCTACCAGTAAATTACACTGATTGTCAGAAATTATCTACCAGTAAATTACACTGATTGTCAGAAATTATCTACCAGTAAATAACGTTATTTGTCAGAAATTATCTACCAGTAAATTACACTGATTGTCAGAAATTATCTACCAGTAAATTACACTGATTGTCAGAAATTATCTACCAGTAAATTACACTGGTTGTCAGAAATCATCCACCAGGAAATTACACTGGTTGTCAGAAATTATCTACCAGTAAATTACACTGGTTGTCAGAAATTATCTACCAGTAAATTACACTGGTTGTCAGAAATTATCTACCAGTAAATTACACTGATTGTCAGAAATTATCTACCAGTAAATTACACTGGTTGTCAGAAATCATCCACCAGGAAATTACACTGGTTGTCAGAAATTATCTACCAGTAAATTACACTGGTTGTCAGAAATCATCCACCAGGAAATTACACTGGTTGTCAGAAATTATCTACCAGTAAATTACACTGGTTGTCAGAAATCATCCACCAGGAAATTACACTGG
>NW_013866354.1:0-248 GCF_000517525.1 Limulus polyphemus
ACAAAAGATTTAACGATACTGTTTACTATTATAACAAGTAATAAGATTTATTGATACTGTGTACTATCAATAACAAGCCACAAGATTTAACGATACTGTGTACTGTCAGTAAAAAGACTCAAGATTTAAAAATATTTAGTCCTGTCAATAAGAAGATACAGGATTTATCAATAATGTGTACTGTCGATAAGAAGACACAAGATTTAACGATACTGTGTACTGTCAATAAGAAGACACAAGATTTTAAC
>NW_013866355.1:0-376 GCF_000517525.1 Limulus polyphemus
CGTTAAATCTTGTGTCTTCTTATTGACAATACACAGTATTGATAAATCCTATCTTCTTATTGACAGGACACAGTATTGTTAAATCTTATGTCTTCTTATTGACAGTACACAGTATTGATAAATCCTGTATCTTCTTATTGACGGGACACAGTATTGTTAAATCGTGTGTCTTCTTATTGACAGTACACTGTATCGTTAAATCTTGTGTCTTCTTATTGACAGTACACAGTATTGATAAATCCTGTATCTTCTTATTGACAGGACTCAGTATTGTTAAATCTTGTGTCTTTTTACTGACAATACACTGTATCGTTAAATCTTGTGGCTTGTTATTGATAGTACAAAGTATCATTAAATCTTATGACTTGTACTGATA
>NW_013866356.1:0-325 GCF_000517525.1 Limulus polyphemus
TCAAGATCCAAATGAAACACATTAACTGCCATATGAATAGTCTGAGGGACAAAATACTATAGAACCATAGAAGTACTACACAAGATCAAAATGAAACACAGTAACAGCCATATGAACATTCTGTAAGACAAAATAAAATACTATACAACCATAGAATACTACACAAGATCAAAATGAAACACAGTAACAGCCATATGAACATTCTGTAAGACAAAATAAAATACTATACAACCATAGAAGTACGACACAAGATCAAAATGAAACACATTAACTGCCATATGAATAGTCTGAGGGACAAAATACTATACAACCATAGAAGTACTAC
>NW_013866357.1:0-326 GCF_000517525.1 Limulus polyphemus
AGGGGCTGATTAAGTCGATGGTCAATGTATCCTCCTTGTGTAACACACAACAAATCGTTTAACGTATCTAATTCGCTTTTAAATTTACTGATGTTTTCCATTTGTATTTCTTGCCACTGTTGTTGATTTTCCTGTAGTTGCTGCTGACTTTCTTCCTGTTTCCTTTCTTGTTCCAGTTGCCACTGCTGTAATCTCTCTTCTTGTTTATTTTCTCGTTCTTCTTGTTTATTTTCTTTTTCCTCCAACAACTGTTGTAATCTCTCTTGTTTATTTTGCTGTTCAAGCTGCCATTGTTGTAGGTTTTCTTGCCACTGCTGTAATCTTTC
>NW_013866358.1:0-326 GCF_000517525.1 Limulus polyphemus
TTACACCTAGGTGTTCATGGAGTAGGTGTACCAAGTAAGGCTAAAGTGGGTATGTTCAGTATCAATTCGGTAACTATAGTTACACTTAGGTATTTATGGATTTGTTGTACCAAGTAAGGCTAAAATTAGTGTGGTTGGTTATAAATTCTGTAATTAGAGTTACACCTAGGTGTTTATGGAGTAATTGTACCAAGTAAGGCTAAAGATGAGTATTGTGGTTATAAATTCGGTAACTAGAGTTACACCTAGGTGTTCGTGGAGTTGTTGTACCAAATAACGCTAATGATGAGTTTGGTGGTAACAAATTCGGTAACTACAGTTACACC
>NW_013866359.1:0-326 GCF_000517525.1 Limulus polyphemus
TTTGCCAACAAAATTAATACACACAATTTTTGTTTTTAACACAAATACATTTTAGCATACACACAAAAATATAATTCACAATAACAGTTAATTACAAATAGTTATTACAAACAATGACTTATAAACAAAAGTTTCACAAATTTACAAACAATATAAAGTCTCCTTTCTAGTCTGGAACTTCTTTGATGTCTCATCAAGAGTTCATGATGAGCGAGTTAATTACAAGATGATGCAGGTACGATTAGCTTAACGGCAAGCTAGCTAGTTTTGTCCTTCACTGATCACAAGCCGATTTTTCCACCAGTGACGTCAGGTAATGTTTTCGT
>NW_013866360.1:0-326 GCF_000517525.1 Limulus polyphemus
AAGATTGAGATTCTAGATTACCAAGTCTAACATAAAATAATGAAAGTCTTTGAAGTAGTATTTCTTTTTTATTACTTTCACAGTATATGATTTAGATAACTACCTCATTTATTTCAAGTAGTATTATCATTTACTTGAAATACATCAAGATAAAATAGTGTTGTGTCAGCAAAGTCACATGACTAGTGTGACGCCACGTTTCTAGAACTATCCTGTACCTTGGCGAATGCTCTAGCATTTACTAGACATAGGGTAGTCTGGTATATAAAAGAGGGTGACAACGTGACGGGATAATAATGTGTGTTTAGATAGTGAGTAATTGAACT
>NW_013866361.1:0-325 GCF_000517525.1 Limulus polyphemus
GGGATGGTGTCTATTTACTTGTGACCACACTGTGTACACATACAAAATATTGGTTAGGCCAAACAAACTAGATTAGCAGTTTCTAGCTCAAGTTTTCAACAGAATCATAAAGGTGAATGGTTATTATTGATTGCCAACTTTTAAGCACAACTTTGCTAACTTTTATGAAATTATCCTAATTAAGGAGCGTTTAGCGTCGCGTGATATTAGCTTAAGCAATTAGTTTAAATAATGATATTTGATACGCCTGTACTGAATGCATGCGGGTGATGACAAGAAACTGTTAATCTAGGTTCCATGGTGTTACTATAAATGAAGTTATTAA
>NW_013866362.1:0-425 GCF_000517525.1 Limulus polyphemus
AAAGATGAGTTTGGGGGTTATAAATTCGGTAACTAGAGTTAAACCTATGTGTTCATGGAGTAGTTGTATCAAGTAGGGCTAAAGATGAGTATGGTGGTTATAAATTCGGTAACTAAAGTTACACATAGGTATTCGTGGAGTTGTTGTACCAAATAACGCTAAAGATGAGTTTGGCGGTTAGAAATTCGGTAACTAGAGTTAAACCTATGTGTTCATGGAGTAGTTGTACCAAGTAGGGCTAAAGATGAGTATGGTGGTTATAAATTCTGTAACTAGAGTTACACCTAGTTGTTCATGGAGTAGCTGTACCAAGTAAGGATAAAGATGACTATGATGGTTATAAATTCTGTAACTAGAGTTACACCTATGTGTTCATGGAGTAGTTGTACCAAGTAATATGTTGGTTACAAATTCGGTAACTAGAG
>NW_013866363.1:0-472 GCF_000517525.1 Limulus polyphemus
AATAATAGAGAGTTGGTATTTTTGTAATCGTTATTATGGCCACAGCCAGAAGAAAAATATAGAAAGTTGGTATATTTCTAATTGTTATCAGTGCCACAGCTAGAAGAAGTAAAATAGAAAGTTGGTATATTTGTAATTGTTATCAGGTCCACAGCCAGAAGAAAAATAATAGAGAGTTGGTATTTTTGTAATCGTTATTATGGCCACAGCCAGAAGAAAAAATATAGAAAGTTGGTATATTTCTAATTGTTATCAGGTCCACAGCCAGAAGAAAAATATAGAAAGTTGGTATATTTGTAATTGTTATCAGAGCCACAGCCAGAAGAAAAAATATAGAAAGTTGGTATATTTGTAATTGTTATCAGAGCCACAGCCAGAAGAAAAAATAATAGAAAGTTGGTATTTTTCTAATTGTCATCAGAGCCACAGCCAGAAGAAAAAATAATAGAAAGTTGGTATTTTTCTAATTGTC
>NW_013866364.1:0-325 GCF_000517525.1 Limulus polyphemus
CTGTCTTCTTATTGACAGTACACAGTATTGATAAATCCTTTATCTACTTATTGACAGGATACAATATTGTTAAATTTTGTGTCTTCTTATTGACAGTACACAGTATTGATAAATCCTTTATCTACTTATTGACAGGATACAATTTTGTTAAATTTTGTGTCTTCTTATTGACAGTACACAGTATTAATAAATCCTTTATCCACTTATTGACAGGATACAATATTGTTAAATTTGTGTCTTCTTATTGACAGTACACAGTATTCATAAATCCTGTATTTTCTTATTGACAGGACACAGTATTGATAAATCCTGTGTCTTCTTATTG
>NW_013866365.1:0-559 GCF_000517525.1 Limulus polyphemus
GTTACAAACCTCGTACCAACTGTTTACCAAACATAGCTGTTCAAAAGGACCATGTTACAAGCCTCGTACCACCTGTTTACCAAACATAGTTGTTCAAAAGGACAAACCTCATACCAACTGTTTACCAAACATAGCTGTTCAAAAGGACCATGTTACAAACCTCGTACCAACTGTTTACCAAACGTAGCTGTTCAAAGGGACCATGTTACATACCTTATACCAACTGTTTACCAAACATAGCTGTTCAAAAGGACCATGTTACAAACCTCGTACCACCTGTTTACCAAACATAGCTGTTCAAAGGGACCATGTTACAAACCTCATACCAACTGTTTACCAAACAACATAGCTGTTCAAAAGGACCATGTTACAAACCTCATACCACCTGTTTACCAAACATAGCTGTTCAAAAGGACCATGTTACATACCTCATACCAACTGTTTACCAAACATAGCTGTTCAAAGGGACCATGTTACATTCCTCATACCAACTGTTTACCAAACATAGCTGTTCAAAAGACCATGTTACAAACCTCGTACCAACTGTTTACCAAACATA
>NW_013866366.1:0-326 GCF_000517525.1 Limulus polyphemus
CAATAAATATGATGAAGAACTACCAAACAATAAATATGACGAAGAACTACCAAACAATAACTATGACGAAGAACTATCTAACAATAACAATGATGAAGAACTACCAAACAATAACTATGATGAAGAACTATCTAACAATAACAATGATGAAGAACTACCAAACAATAACTATGATGAAGAACTACCAAACAATAACTATGATGAAGAACTACCAAACAATAACTAATGATGAAGAACTACCAAACAATAACTATGATGAAGAACTACCAAACAATAACAATGATGAAGAACTACCAAACAATAACAATGATGAAGAACTACCAAAC
>NW_013866367.1:0-901 GCF_000517525.1 Limulus polyphemus
TTACCATATATATATATCGTTGTTAATTTTTAATCACAAGTTTTTGTTTACCATATATATACATATCGTTTTAAATGTTTACTGAAAACTTTTTATTTACCATATATATATATCGATGTGATATTTTAATCAGAAGTTTTAATTTACCATATATATATATCGATGTGAATGTTTAATCATAAGTTTTAATTTACCATATATATATCGATGTGAATGTTTAATCAGAAACATATACATGGTAAATAAAAATTCTCAACGATATAGTTTAATCAGAAGATTTTATTTACCATTATATATATATATGTATATCTGTGTGAATGTTTAATCAGTAGTTTATATACTATATATGTATATATCGTTGTAAATGTTTAATCAGAAGTTTTTATTTACCATATATATATATAGTCAGAAGTTTTTATTTACCATATATATATATATATATCGTTGTGAATTTTTAATAAGAGGATTTTATTTACCATCTATATATATCATTCTAAATGTTTAATCACAAGATATAATTACCATATATATATATCGTTGTAAATGTTTACTCAGAAGTTTTTATTTACCATATATATATATGTATATCGTTGTGAATGTTTAAGCAGAAGATTTATTTATCATATATATATAGTTGTGAATATTTAATCACAAGTTTTTATTTACCATATATATGTCGTTGTGAATGTTTAATCAGAAGTATTTATTTACCGTATATATATCGATGTGAATGTTTAATCAGAAGTTTTATTAACCATGTATATGTATATCGTTGAGAATATTTAATAAGAAGTTTTATTTATCATGTATATGTATATCGTTGAGAATGTTTAATCAGAAGTATTTATTTACCGTATATATATCGATGTGAATGTTTAATCAGAAGTTTTATTAACCATGT
>NW_013866368.1:0-326 GCF_000517525.1 Limulus polyphemus
ACTACTGCTCTATAAGTTTCATGTTCAACAGTCTTCTTTAGGTTAGATATGACAGATTGTAGCTACTACTACTCTATAAGTCTCATGTTCAACAGTCTTCTTTAGGTTAGATATGACAGATTGTAGCTACTACTGCTCTATAAGTCTCATGTTCAACAGTCTTCTTTAGGTTAGATATGACAGATTGTAGCTACTACTGCTCTATAAGTTTCATGTTCAACAGTCTTCACTAGGTTAGATATGATAGATTGTAGCCACTACTGCTCTATAAGTCTCATGTTCAACAGTCTTCTTTAGGTTAGATATGACAGATTGTAGCTACTACT
>NW_013866369.1:0-617 GCF_000517525.1 Limulus polyphemus
GGTTAGAAGTCACAGTAAAGATCATTAGCGGTTCCTGTCTAGTCACGATAAGGAGTCACAGTAAAGATCATTAGGGGTTCCTGTCTAGTCACGATAAGGAGTCACAGTAAAGATCATTAAGGAGCTCCTGTCTAGTTACCAAAATGAGTCACAGTAAAGATCATTAGGGGGTTCCTGTCTAGTTACGATAAGGAGTCACAGTAAAGATCATTAGGGGGTTCCTGTCTAGTTACGATAAGGAGTCACAGTAAAGAACATTAGGGGTTCCTGTCTAGTTACGATATGAAGTCACGTTAAATACCAGTAGGGTTTTCCTATACAAACACGATTAGAAGTCACAGTAAAGATCATTAGGGGTTCCTGTCTAGTTACGATATGAAGTCACGTTAAATACCAGTAGAGTTTTCCTATACAAACACGATTAGAAGTCACAGTAAAGATCATTAGGGGTTCCTGTCTAGTTACGATATGAAGTCACGTTAAATACCAGTAGAGATTTCCTATACAAACACGATTAGAAGTCACAGTAAAGATCATTAGGGGTTTCCTGTCTAGTTACGATATAAAGTCACGTTAAATACCAGTAGGGTTTTCCTATACAAACACGGTTAGAAGTC
>NW_013866370.1:0-326 GCF_000517525.1 Limulus polyphemus
GTTTCCACTGCTGTAATCTCTCTTCTTGTTTCTTTTCTTTTTCCTCCAACCACTTTTGTAATTTCTTTTCTCGTTCTTCTTGTTTCTTTTCTTTTCCTCTAACAATTGCTGTAATTTCTCTTCTTGTTTCTTTTCTTTTCCTCCAACAACTGCTGTAATCTCTCTTCTTGTTTCTTTTCTTTTTCCTCCAACCACTGCTGTAATTTCTCTTCTCGTTCTTCTTGTTTATTTTCTCGTTCTTCTTGTTTCTTTTTCTGCTCTTGTATTGCTGCCATCAAGTCTGCTAAGCTGTAGTTTGATTTGCTGCTTCTCGTTTCCAGTTTTTC
>NW_013866371.1:0-326 GCF_000517525.1 Limulus polyphemus
ATATCTATATTGGTTCCACTTCACCATCATCAACTCTTTCAGTCGGCTTAACTTCAGCTTGATGGCACCTGGTTAGTTCAACCTCTCTTTTGCAGCAATGTCTGCAGTCATTTTTGCAGGGTCTTCGGCTCAGTCCATCAGCATTACCATGGGATTTTCCTTCTCTATATTGAATACTATAATTATACTGGTCTATTTTTCCAATACAACGTGCTAGTTGTCCCTCTGGGTTCTTTAATGATCTTAACCAGTGTAATGCAGCATGGTCTGTCTTGATGGTAAACCTTGCACCATAGAGGTAAGGATGGAAATATGTCAGACTCTTT
>NW_013866372.1:0-560 GCF_000517525.1 Limulus polyphemus
CCACAGCTTTCTAAGAACTTGCTTGTGTATTCGAAATCTTACGTATTTCTACTTCCTTTGGTCCCTTCGGGCGCCGTGCGCAGACTTTTGGCGTCCAGGGGGTCCATGTAGACAGTGTACGTGATGGAACGACAGGTTGTTTACAAGGTGGACATGTAGACAGTGTACGTGATGAACGACAGGTTGTTTACAAGGTGGACGTACACTGTCTACATGTGATGGAACGACATGTTATTTACATTGTGGACATGTAGACAGTGTACGTGATGGAACGACAGGTTGTTTACAAGGTGGACATGTAGACAGTGTATACGTGAGGGAACGACAGGTTGTTTACAAGGTGGACATGTAGACAGTGTACGTGATGGAACGACAGCTTGTTTACATGGTGGACATGTAGACAGTGTACGTGATGGAACGACAGGTTGTTTACATGGAGGACATGTAGACAGTATACGTGATGGAACGACAGGTTGTTTACAAGGTGGACATGTAGACAGTGTACGTGATGGAATGACAGGTTGTTTACACGGTGGACATGTAGACAGTGTACGTGATGG
>NW_013866373.1:0-326 GCF_000517525.1 Limulus polyphemus
TTTACCTTCCTACTGTTTGTTTTATAGGACTTATGGAACGTTTTGCGTTTTGTACCAGTACTTCGTTCCATTTGGACGGATCTTCTCGAAATTTTTTCAGTAAAGTTCGTTGCATGCTTGCGAATTTACATGCAAAATTCTAGCCTTTTATTATCAATTTTTTGTGGTCGTTTTATGTTACTCTTTTATTGGCTTTTCTGAAAGCGTATGTGTACTGCAGTGAAGCTTTTGGTTACTGATTGTTTTCGGTTTTTGTTACCAGAGGGTCCTAAATTGATGATTCTTCACCAAATTTGGTATGTAGGTACACTTTAACGTTGCGTAGT
>NW_013866374.1:0-461 GCF_000517525.1 Limulus polyphemus
CATCAAATATGTAACTACTTTCATGGGGTGAACTTAACGTTGAAATCGGAAGTGCATCGATTGCAAAAATCACCCGGAAAAGGATTCCAGAATTGATGTACAGATCGTATGTGGAAAATGTTAGTGAAACTATTTGTACAGATCATTTGTGGAAAATGTTAGTGAAACTATTTGTAGGAGAACGTTTTTCAAATTGGTAAATGGTTTGACTTTCTATTATATGAAAGCTTTGACTGCTGTAAACTATGCAACTGGGATTTTGGTGAATGATTCGTTCATTTCATCACTTGGTTTCTATCATTGATACAATCGATTTAGATATACGGAATGAGTACAGAAACAAAATGCTGGTTGTGAATCAACTTGTGAAATATCATTTGGATAAAGAAGCAGCACGTTGTAGTGGTGATAGCTTAAAATATGATTCCCATTGTATAAATCATGCTTTTAATAAAAGTATT
>NW_013866375.1:0-326 GCF_000517525.1 Limulus polyphemus
GTATGTCCATGTAACTACTTCTATATAAATGTAATAGTACTGTCTGTTGTATGTCCATGTAACTACTTCTATATAAATATAATAGTACTGTCTGTCGTATGTCCATGTAACTACTTCTATATAAACGTAATAGGACTGTCTGTTGTATGTCCATGTAACTACTTCTATATAAATATAATAGTACTGTCTGTCGTATGTCCATGTAACTACTTCTATATAAACGTAATAGTACTGTCTGTTGTATGTCCATGTAACTACTTCTATATAAACGTAATAGTACTGTCTGTTGTATGTCCATGGAACTACTTCTATATGAATATAATAGT
>NW_013866376.1:0-695 GCF_000517525.1 Limulus polyphemus
TAAATTCTGAAACTAGAGATACACCTAGGTATTCGTGGAGTTTATGTAGCAAATAACGCTAAAGATGAGTATGGTGGTTATAAATTCTGTAACTAGAGTTACACCCAAGTGTTCATGGAGTAGTTATACCAAGTAAGGCTACAGATGAATATAGTGGTTATAAATTCGGTAACTAGAGTAACACCTGAGTGTTCATGGAGTAGTTGTACTAAGTAAGGCTGAAGTACAATATGGTGGTTATAAATTCTGTAACTAGAGTTACACCTATGTTTCATGGAGTAGTTGTACAAAGTAAGGCTAAAGTTGAGTATGGTGGTTATAAATTCCGGTAACTAGAGTTACACCTAAGTTTTCGTGGAGTTGTTGTACCAAATAACGCTAAAGATGAGTATTGGGTTACACATTCGGTAACTAGAGTTACACCTACGTGTTCGTGGAGTAGATGTACCAAATAACGCTAAAGATGAGTATGGGGTTACACATTCGGTAACTAGAGTTACACTTATTTGTTCATGGAGTACTTGTACCAAGTAAGGCTAAAGATGAGTATGGTGGTTTAAAATTCTGTAACTAGAGTTACAACTAGGTTTCATGGAGTAGTTGTACCAAGTAAGGCTAACGATGAGTATGGTGGTTATAAATTCCGTAACTAGAGTTACACCTACGTGTTCGTGGAGTTCTTGTACCAAATAACG
>NW_013866377.1:0-736 GCF_000517525.1 Limulus polyphemus
TCAGTTGCTAGGTGTTTTATTGTTGTATTAACAAAGAACAAGTAGAAGATCAGTTGCTAGGTGTTTTATTGTTGTATTAACAAAGAACAAGTAGAAGATCAGTTGCTCGGTGTTTTATTGTTGTATTAACAAAGAACAAGTAGAAGATCAGTTGCTAGGTGTTTTATTGTTGTATTAACAAAGAACAAGTAGAAGATCAGTTGCTCGGTATTTTATTGTTGTATTAACAAAGAACAAGTAGAAGATCAGTTGCTAGGTGTTTTATTGTTGTATTAACAAAGAACAAGTAGAAGATCAGTTGCTAGGTGTTTTATTGTTGTACTAACAAAGAACAAGTAGAAGATCAGTTGCTAGGTGTTTTATTGTTGTACTAACAAAGAACAAGTAGAAGATCAGTTGCTAAGTGTTTTATTGTTGTATTAACAAAGAACAAGCAGAAGATCAGTTGCTAGGTGTTTTATTGTTGTATTAACAAAGAACAAGTAGAGGATCAGTTGCTAGGTGTTTTATTGTTGTACTAACAAAGAACAAGTAGAGGATCAGTTGCTAGGTGTTTTATTGTAGTATTAACAAAGAACAAGTAGAAGATCAGTTGCTAGGTGTTTTATTGTTGTACTAACAAAGAACAAGTAGAGGATCAGTTGCTAGGTGTTTTATTGTAGTATTAACAAAGAACAAGTAGAAGATCAGTTGCTCGGTATTTTATTGTTGTACTAACAAAGAACAAGTAGAGGAT
>NW_013866378.1:0-326 GCF_000517525.1 Limulus polyphemus
GTTAAAGTGTACCTACATACCAAATTTGGTGAAGAATCATCAATTTAGGATCCTCTGGTAACAAGAAATCGAAAAACAATCAGTAACCAAAAGCTTCACTGCAGTACACATACGCTTTCAGAAAAGCCAATAAAAGAGTACCATAAAACGACCACAAAAGTCGCAAAAATGATAATAGAAGGCTAGAATTTTGCATGTAAATACGCAAGTATGCAACGAACTTTCATTCAAAATTTGGAGACGATCCGTCCAAATGGAACGACGTACTGGTACAAAACGCAAAACCTTCCATAACTCCCTTAAAACAAAGAGAAGGAAGGTAAAAC
>NW_013866379.1:0-326 GCF_000517525.1 Limulus polyphemus
ACAGTATTCAACGATAGTGTGTACTGTCAGTAAGAAAACACAAGATTTAACTATACTGTGTACTGTCAATAAGAAGACACAAGATTTAACGATACTGTGTACTGTCAATAAGAAGACACAAGATTTAACGAAACTGTGTACTGTCAATAGGAAAGACACAAGATTTAACTATACTGTGTACTGTCCATAAGAAGACACAAGATTTAACAATACTGTGTACTGTCAATAAGAAAACACAAGATTTAACGATACTGTGTACTGTCAATAAAAAGAAAACAAGATTTAACAATACTGTGTACTGTCAATAAGAAGACACAAGATTTAAC
>NW_013866380.1:0-467 GCF_000517525.1 Limulus polyphemus
TTGTGTGCTACACACCCAGTATTGAATGATTTCAAAAGCTTGTTTACACCCCATAGGTGTGGGAAAAGTCCTGAAGTGTTGGTACTGAATATCAAAAAATCCAAAGGACTCGTATAATGTACATGGGGTTATGTCAGCACCTGCCACTCTTTAAATCCTTTTAATAGAACAATAAAGTGTTCATCTGACTGTTACATTGATAGATTTAAATGCTTGACGTCCCCTGAAAGATCAGCTTTACAGAATTACAATCTTACAGAGCATAGATAGCTTTATGCTAAAAAATACAAAACAAAACAACTGCTCTGTATTTAAAAGATACCTGGTAAGCTTTAGTAACTTCTTCATATAGAAGGCTTGATATTTGTTTGGCAGTGAGAGTTTTAGCTGTGGTATCTTTTAAATACAGAGCAATATCAAGCAGTTGTTTTGTGTTGTGGCCTGGTACACATTAACTATAAGAAAAA
>NW_013866381.1:0-326 GCF_000517525.1 Limulus polyphemus
ACAACACGTGAAGAAAGGTATAGCGGGATATAGTTGTGAGATTATTACATTACTACATTTAGCGTTACATAGTTTATTACAACACGTGAAGAAAGGTATAGCGCGATATAGTTGTGAGATTATTACATTACTACAGTTAGCGTTACGTAGTTTATTACGTGTGAAGAAAGGTATAGCGCGATATAGTTGTGAGATTATTACATTACTACAGTTAGCGTTACGTAGTTTATTACGTGTGAAGAAAGGTATAGCGCGATATAGTTGTGAGATTATTACATTACTACAGTTAGCGTTACGTAGTTTATTACGTGTGAAGAAAGGTATAG
>NW_013866382.1:0-326 GCF_000517525.1 Limulus polyphemus
TTCATCATCAAGTGCGTTCAAACTTGAGAACGTCTGCTGATTCGATGAAGTTAACTTATGATAAGAGATCTACTGAAGTCTGCTTTGTACCTGGAGACAAGTTAGGGTTGTATAATCCCAGGAAGACCAAAGGGAAGTCTCCTAAGTTGTCTTCTCCATGGGAAGGCCCACATAACATAGTGGATCGTCCCTCAGACGTGACTTTCTGGATAAAATGTGGTCGGCGAGGTAAACCAAAAGTGGTGCATGCCAACAGGCTTTGGCGTTATCACGGTCCAGGACATTTCAGTTGGGACGAAGTGGACAACAGTACAAATGATGGTGCT
>NW_013866383.1:0-326 GCF_000517525.1 Limulus polyphemus
AACCAATAACCATCTTCAGGCTCTACTGTCCTACGTTATCCAGCATCGTTTCTTTACCAATAGTCATCTTCAGGTTCTACTGTCCTACGTTATCCAGCATCGTTTCTTGACCAATAGTCATCTTCAGGCTCTATTGTCCTACGTTATCCAGCATCGTTTCTTGACCAATAACCATCTTCAGGTTCTACTGTCCTACGTTATCCAGCATCGTTTCTTGACCAATAGTCATCTTCAGGCTCTACTGTCCTACGTTATCCAGCATCGTTTCTTGACCAATAGTCATCTTCAGGCTCTACTGTCCTATATTATCCAGCATCGTTTCTTGA
>NW_013866384.1:0-326 GCF_000517525.1 Limulus polyphemus
CATGTGACTATTAAAGTGGATATTATTCCTTGTATACAGGCATGTGACTATTAAAGTGGATATTATTCCTTGTATACAGGTATGTGACTATTAAAGTGGATATTATTCCTTGTATAGAGGTATGTGACTATTAAAGTGGATATTATTCCTTGTATAGAGGTATGTGACTACTAAAGAGGATATTATTCCTTATATAGAGGTATGTGACTATTAAAGTGGATATTATTCCTTGTATAGAGGTATGTGACTATTAATGTGGATATTATTCCTTGTATACAGGCATGTGACTATTAAAGTGGATATTATTCATTATATAGAGGCATGTG
>NW_013866385.1:0-355 GCF_000517525.1 Limulus polyphemus
GTTACCAAATTTATAACCACCATACTCATTTTTAGCTTTACTTGGTACAACTACTCCATGAACACCTCGGTGTAACTCTAGTTACAGAATTTATAACCACCATACTCATCTTTAGCATTACTTGGAACAACTACTCCATGAACACTTAGGTTTTACTCTGGTTACCGTATTTATAACCCCCATACTCATCTCTAGCGTTATTTGGTACAACAACTCCACGAACACCTAGGTGTAACTCTAGTTACCGAATTTGTAAACCCCATACTCATCTACAGCGTTATTTGGTACAACAACTCCACGAACACCTAGGTGTAACTCTAGTTACCGAATTTATAACCACAATATTCATCTTTAG
>NW_013866386.1:0-323 GCF_000517525.1 Limulus polyphemus
CTAGAATTTTGCATGTAAATAGCAAGTATGAAACGAACGTTCTTGAAAAAATTTCGAGAAGATCCGTCCAAATGGAACGAAAACCTGGTACAAAACGCAAAACGTTCCATAACTCCTTTAAAACAAACAGAAGGAAGGTAAAACTCTGCATATTACTACGCAACGTTAAAGTGTACCTACATACCAAATTTGGTGAAGAATCATCAATTTAGGACCCACTGGTAACAAGAAATCGAAAAACAATCAGTAACCAAAAGCTTCACTGCAGTACACATACGCTTTCAGAAAAGCCAATAAAAGAGTAACATAAAACGACCAATAAA
>NW_013866387.1:0-326 GCF_000517525.1 Limulus polyphemus
GTGTGTTATTTCATGATTTTTTAAAACACTTTTGGCTCGAAATTGTTTTCCACAGTCTGTACAACCATAAGGTTTCTTTTCACTATGTATTCTTTCATGAGTTTTAAATAATTATTGTCTCTAAACCATTTTTCACACACTGTACAACTGTAAGGTTTCTCCCCAGTGTGTTTTCCTTTATGAATTTTTAAGTTACGATTTCTTTTAAACTGTTTTCCACAAACTACACAATGATACGGTTTCTCTCCAGAATACGTCTTCTTTTGTTGTGTTAGGTTATCAAATGTTTTTCCACAACTGTTTAGTTTATCATCACACCAATGTTT
>NW_013866388.1:0-325 GCF_000517525.1 Limulus polyphemus
TAGTAGACTAATCCTTTGCAACTAAACTCCCACTCTCTGGAAGACTAATCATTTGCAACTAAACTCCCACTCTCTGGTAGACTAGACCTTTGCAACTAAACTCCCACTCTTTGGTAGACTAATCCTTAGCAACTAAACTCCCACTCTCTGAAAGACTAACCCTTTGCAACTAAACTTCCAATCTCTGGTAGACTAATCCTTTGCAACTAAACTCCCACACTCTGGTAGACTAATCATTTGCAACTAAACTCCCACTCTCTGGTAGACTAATCCTTTGCAACTAAACTCCCACTCTCTGGTAGGATAATCCTTTGCAACTAAACTC
>NW_013866389.1:0-594 GCF_000517525.1 Limulus polyphemus
GATGGTAGCAGTATTTCACTGTTGTATTTTGTTGTAGCAATGTTTCACTGTTGTATTTTGTTGTAGCAATCTTTCACTGTTGTATTTGATGGTAGCAATGTTTCACTGTTGTATTTTGTTGTAGCAATCTTTCATTGTTGTATTTAGTTGTAGCAGTATTTCATTGTTGTATTTTGTTGTAGCAATCTTTCATTGTTGTACTTTATAGTAGCAGTATTTCATTGTTGTATTTTATTGTCATTGTTGTATCTGATGGTAGCAATCTTTCATTGTCGTGTTTGATGGTAGCAGTTTTTCATTGTAGCAGTCTTTGATTTCTTTAATAGTTCTATTGCGAAAATTCATGATTTTATCGAAAGTGATGAAAATAAATACAATGATATATAGAATGTTATGTGTGGGAACACGAGTAATGAGTGAGATGTGTTGTTGACAAGTATTTCTACTGGCATTATTTGTTTGGTGCAGTTATCGACCACTATCGCCCTACTGGCATTATTTGTTTGGTGCAGTTATCGAGTGTTGTTGACAAGTATTTCTACTGGCATTATTTGTTTGGTGCAGTTATCGACACTATCGCCCTACTGGCATTAT
>NW_013866390.1:0-326 GCF_000517525.1 Limulus polyphemus
CAATATATAATGAAATGTAAGAAAGAACTATCAACGAATTGTGAAAGAGAGGATGTGACAGGTGGGTGTGGCAGGAGGGATTTTCTCTTTGATAGCTCTGTAACAAAAAATTGAAGACCATAAAAGTTATGGTCTGTTTGAGAATAATGATTTTGTAGAAAGCATTTTACGTTTATCTTCCTTTATCTTCGTACATTTTCGAGGGGTGATGGATAAAATGGGGATGATGACATGCTAAGACAAAATTTGTCATGTGTGTTACACTAGTGGAAATTCGGGATTTTTTTATATACAGTTCCTTTTAGAATTAAGAACTTAAAACTTGT
>NW_013866391.1:0-326 GCF_000517525.1 Limulus polyphemus
TCTTGTGTCTTCTTATTGACAGTACACAGTTTTGTTAAATCTTGTGTTTTCTTATTGACAGTATACAGTATCGTTAAATCTTGTGTCTTCTTATTGACAGTACACAGTATCGTTAAATCTTATGTCTTTTTATTGACAGTACACAGTTTTGTTAAATCTTGTGTGTTCTTATTGAAAGAACACAGTGTTGTTAAATATCTTGTCTTCTTATTGACAGTACACTGTATTGTTAAATCTTGTGTTTTCTTATTGACAGTATACAGTGTTGTTAAATCTCTTGTCTTTTTATTGATAGTACACAGTATCGTTAAATCTTGGGTCTTTTT
>NW_013866392.1:0-326 GCF_000517525.1 Limulus polyphemus
ATGTATCATCTTATTGACAGGACACAGTATTGATAAATCTTGTGTCTTCTTATTGACAGTACACAGTATCCTTAAATCTTGTGTCTTCTTATTGATAGTACACAGTATTGTTAAATCTTGTGTCTTCTTATTGACAGTACACAGTATTGATAAATCCTGGATCTTCTTATTGACAGGACACAGTATTGTTAAATTTTGTGTCTTCTAATTGACATTACACAGTATTGATAAATCCTGTATCGTGTTATTGACAGGACACAGTATTTTTAAATCTTTATGTCTTTTTTTTGACACTATATAGTATTGTTAAATCTTGTGTCTTCTTA
>NW_013866393.1:0-262 GCF_000517525.1 Limulus polyphemus
GTATCGTTAAATCTTGTGTCTTCTTACTGACAGTACACAGTATCGTTAAATCTTGTGTCTTCTTATTGACAGTACACAGTATCGTTAAATCTTGTGTCTTTTTATTGATAGTACACAGTATTGCTAATTCGTGTGTCTTCTTATTGATAGTACACAGTATTGTTAAATCTTGTGTCTTCTTATTGACAGTACACAGTATTGTTAAATCTTGTGTCTTCTTATTGACAGTACACAGTATCGTTAAATCTTGTGTCTTCTTATT
>NW_013866394.1:0-729 GCF_000517525.1 Limulus polyphemus
AATAACGTTAACTGTATTACTCTTTCCAGTTAAAGCAGTTCTAACAGCCTCAATAACGTTAACTGTATTACTCTTTCCAGTTAAAACAATTCTAACAGCCTCAGCAACGTTAACTGTATTACTCTTTCCAGTTAAAGCAGTTCTAACAGCCTCAATAACGTTAACTGTATTACTCTTTCCAGTTAAAGCAGTTCTAACAGCCTCAATAACGTTAACTGTATTACTCTTTCCAGTTAAAACAGTTCTAACAGCCTCAGCAACGTTAAATGTATTACTCTTTCCAGTTAAAGCAGTGCTAACAGCCTCAATAACGTTAACTGTATTACTCTTTCCACTTAAAGCAGTTCTAACAGCCTCAGTAACGTTAACTGTATTACTCTTTCCAGTTAAAACAGTTCTAACAGCCTCAGCAACGTTAACTGTATTACTCTTTCCACTTAAAGCAGTTCTAACAGCCTCAATAACGTTAACTGTATTACTCTTTCCAGTTAAAGCAGTGCTAACAGCCTCAATAACGTTAACTGTATTACTCTTTCCAGTTAAAGCAGTTCTAACAGCCTCAGTAACGTTAACTGTATTACTCTTTCCACTTAGAGCAGTTCTAACAGCCTCAATAACGTTAACTGTATTACTCTTTCCAGTTAAAGCAGTGCTAACAACCTCAATAACGTTATAATTTTTGTCTTCCCCGAACCTCAAATGAGCGCTCCGTTTTCCTTGACATCAAGC
>NW_013866395.1:0-342 GCF_000517525.1 Limulus polyphemus
GTGTAGTTTATTACCCTTAAAATGACGTATATTGTATTTTAAAGATTATTATTATTAAAAGTGATGTATATTGTTGTGTATAGATTATTACCATTAAAATGATGTATATTGTTGTGTATAGGTTATTACCATTAAAAGAGATGTATATTGTTGTGTATAGGTTATTACCATTAAAAGTGACTTATATTGTTGTGTAAAGATTATTACCATTAAAAGTGATGTATATTATTGTGTATAGGTTATTACCATTAAAATGACGTATATTGTTCTGTACAGATTGTTACCATTAAATTGATGTATATTGTTGTGTATAGGTTATTACCATTAAAATGACGTATATTG
>NW_013866396.1:0-431 GCF_000517525.1 Limulus polyphemus
GTATTAAGCTGTTTGGGCAATTAGTCCAAATCCTATAAATGTCATAAATAAAAGGTAGACAGGGGTATTTACCGCAGGGGTCTGTCTTAAGCCCTTTGCTGTATACACTCTTCGTTAACGATCCACCATAGCCAACCACGACCCTCACGCACGCCTCACAATACGCTGATGGCATAGCATTATGGATCACCTCCTGGGGCCCCCCACTAGCGGCAAAGAAAATTCAAAAACCCTCGACAAAATCATACAGTGGTGAAACAAATGGAAAATAATACTCAATCCCACTAAAACTCATGCAATCATACTCTTCCGAAGGCTAAACAAAAAGAATAATACTCAATCCCACTAAAACTCATGCAATCATACTCTTCCGAAGGCTAAACAAAAGACTAAAGCGTGTTAGGTTAGCTAAACTAAGCCTTTACAATACT
>NW_013866397.1:0-326 GCF_000517525.1 Limulus polyphemus
ATCAATAAGAAGATACAGGATTTATCAATACTGTGTCCTGTCAATAAGAAGATAAAGGATTTATCAATACTGTGTACTGTCAATAAGAAGACACAAGATTTAACGATACTGTGTACTGTCAATAAGAAGACAAAAAATTGAACAATAGTATGAAATATGAATAAGAAGACAAAAGATTTAACAATACTGAGTCCTTTCAATAAGAAGATAAAGGATTTATCAATACTGTGTACTGTCAAAAAGAAGACACAAGATTTAACGATACTGTGTACTGTCAATAAGAAGAAACATAATTTAACAAAACTGTAGTACCTGTCAATAAGAAG
>NW_013866398.1:0-325 GCF_000517525.1 Limulus polyphemus
AGAATATAGACCTTTTGGGTCTGTGTCTTTGACAAATGACACTGGCAGTCCCATACCCATATGTATTCTACGTGATACTGGTGCGATTCAATCATTGTTGTTAGAAGGTATAATGCATTTAGATTCGATTTCTGCCACTGGTGAGGATGTTATTGCTTAGGGTTTTGAGGGTGGCTGTGTTAATGTTCCTCTTCATAACATTTATTTAGCATCAGACCTAGTTTCGGGACCAGTTGTGGTTGTGGTAAGACCTACTCTGCAAATTAAGGGTGTATCATTGCTGTTGGGAAACGACTTGGCTTGAGGAAAAGTTGTTTCCGAACCT
>NW_013866399.1:0-641 GCF_000517525.1 Limulus polyphemus
AAACAGTGTTGACAAGTAAAGAAACATTTTACTACAATAGTATTAATACTGCAATAGTTTTACTTTCTAAAAACACCTAATTTAAACAGTGTTACAAGTAAAGAAACATTTTACTACAATAGTATTAATACTGCAATAGTTTTACTTTCTAAAAACACCTAATTTAAACAGTGTTACAAGTAAAGAAACATTTTACTACAATAGTATTAATACTGCAATGGTTTTACATAGAATAACATCTAATTTCAACAATATTACAAGAAAACATTTTACTATAATAGTATTACTCTGTAAAACATCTAACTGCAAAATATTACAAGAAAACATTTTACTATAATAGTATTACTCTGTAAAACATCTAACTGCAAAATATTCCATGAAAAGATACACTTTTACTTCAGTATTACTGCTTTATAAATACTTGTGTGCAGAAGCATATTATGCTAATAAAGTATGAAATTAAGAGACAACAGCTCATAAGCATATTGAAAATTATTCTACGCAGAAAACATATACGTGCTTCAACTGAACATTGACTTGTCTTTTTCACTAGTGTTATATCTTTTAATTCAAGCGTGGAAGCGATCAAATAGGGTTTGTAAATTTTTCTCTTTATTTACGCTGGTATATGTGTTTTATCC
>NW_013866400.1:0-325 GCF_000517525.1 Limulus polyphemus
GTTAAAAATAAAATACATAGAATGAAGAGACAACTTATAAAAAATGACATGTATATTAGTTGAATAAGTAATATATAGCACTTGGTTAAACTATTGGTAATAATTACTAAAATATTATGACATGACATATTTATATGCCATTGATTTGTTATATCAAAAATGTATATTTAATACAAAATACTATGTAAGGCTTGATATTTATTAATATCTTAAATATTTGTTGGTGTCTACAATGTAAGAGCATAATTCATGATAATTACTATTTTCTGTCAGAGTATGATATATGAAATGACCGCACAGTAATACAACACTTTATGGCTTTAAT
>NW_013866401.1:0-645 GCF_000517525.1 Limulus polyphemus
CTCTCTCTGTGTGTAAGACTATATCGGAACGTTGTAACTCTCTCTGTGTAAGCTTATATAGGAACGCTGTAGCTCTCTCTGTGTAAGCCTATATCAGAACGTCGTAGCTGTCTCTGTGTAAGTCTATATCGGAACGTTGTAACTCTCTGTGTAAGCTTATATAGGAACGCTGTAGCTCTCTCTGTGTAAGCCTATATCAGAACGTTGTAGCTCTCTCTCTGTGTAAACCTATATCGGAACGTTGTAACTCTCTCTGTGTAAGCTTATATAGGAACGCTGTAGCTCTCTCTGTGTAAGCCTATATCGGAATGTTGTAACTCTCTGTGTAAGCTATATCGGAACGTTGTAACTCTCTGTGTAAGCCTATATCGGAACGTTGTAACTCTCTGTGTAAGCCTATATCGGAACGTTGTAACTCTCTGTGTAAGCCTATATCGGAACGTTGTAACTCTGATATAGGCTTACACAGAAGGAACGTTGTAACTCTCTCTGTGTAAACCTATATCGGAACGTTGTAACTCTCTCTGTGTAAACCTATATCGAAACGTTGTAACTCTCTGTGTAAGTCTATATCGGAACGTTGTAACTCTCTGTGTAAGCCTATATCGGAACGTTGTAACTCTCTGTGTAAGTCTATATCGGAAC
>NW_013866402.1:0-491 GCF_000517525.1 Limulus polyphemus
GATGAACAATGTTAGGTATTGGCCTAATGGTTAGATGAACAGTGTTTGGTATGCCTAATGGTTAGATGAACAATGTTTGGTATTGGCTAATGGTTAGATTAATAATGTTTGCTATTGGCTAATGGTTAGATGAATAATATTTCTCAGTAAAATAGTAACAATGTTCGGTTATGGCTAATGGTGAGATGAACAATGTTTGGTATTGGCTAATGGTTAGATGAACAATAATTGGTATTGACTAATGGTTAGATGAACAATGTTAGGTATTGGCTAATGGTTAGATGAACAGTGTTTGGTATTGCCTAATGGTTAGATGAACAATGTTTGGTATTGGCTAATGGTTAGATTAATAATGTTTGCTATTGGCTAATGGTTAGATGAATAATATTTCTCAGAAAAAGTAACAATGTTCGGTTATGGCTAATGGTGAGATGAACAATGTTTGGTATTGGCTAATGGTTAGATGAACAATAATTGGTATTGACTAATGG
>NW_013866403.1:0-326 GCF_000517525.1 Limulus polyphemus
CGTACATAGGTAAAGTATGTACATGTATAATAAACACCATCCAACAACGTACATAGGTAATGTATGTACATGTATAATAAACACCATCCAACAACGTACATAGGTAATGTATGTACATGTATAATAAACACCATCAACAAGGTACCTAGGTAATGAATGTACAAATATAATAAACACCATCCAGCAACGTACCTGGGTAATATATGAACAAATATAATAAATTCCATCCAACAACGTACCTAGGTAATGAATGTACAAATATAATAAACACCATCAAACAATGTGCCTAGGTAATGTATGTACGTGTAAAATAAACACCATCCAAC
>NW_013866404.1:0-322 GCF_000517525.1 Limulus polyphemus
TTGGTGTCAGAGAGTGGGACAAAAAAAAGATGGAAACGAGAAGCGGCAAATCAAACTACAGCATAGCAGACTTGATGGCTGCAATACAAGAGCAGCAAAAGAAACAAGAAGAACGAGAAAATGAACGAGAAAAGAAACAAGAAGAGAGACAACAGCAGTTGCAAGAAAACCTGCAACAGTGGCAGCTCGAACAGCAAAATAAACAAGAGAGATTACAACAGTTGTTGGAGGAAAAAGAAAAGAAACAAGAAGAACGAGATTAAAGAAGAAGAGAGATTACAGCAGTTGTTAGATGAAAAAGAAAAGAAACAAGAAGAGAGAT
>NW_013866405.1:0-326 GCF_000517525.1 Limulus polyphemus
GTTAAATCTTGTGGCCTATTATTGATAGTACACAGTATCCTTAAATCTTATGGCTTGTTATTGATAGTACACAGTATTGTTAAATCTTGTGTCTTCTTATTGACATTACACAGTATTGTTAAATCTTGTGTCTTCTTATTGACAGTACACAGTATTGTTAAATCTTGTGGCCTGTTATTGATAGTACACAGTATCGTTAAATATTATGGCTTGTTATTGATAGTACACAGTATCGTTAATTCTTGTGTCTTCTTATTGACAGTAAACAGTATTGTTAAATATTTTGTCTTCTTATTGACAGTACACGGTTTCGTTAAATCTTGTGG
>NW_013866406.1:0-321 GCF_000517525.1 Limulus polyphemus
AGAAAGTATCGGAACAGATGACATTAGGCATGTATATGAAATGTAATTTAAACTTAGTACAATAATTTAGAACAATTAAACTAAATGACTGATTTATACCTTGTCAATGAAGAAATCCACTTCAGAATCTGACTGGAATTCTCCATCCAGACCACTACCTCCCTTTGTCCACACCACATTCTTCATTTTGTGCTAATTTAGGGCAATATAAATAGTTTACATACGTATCATATTGATTTAAAACACATCATGTTACAGCATTGCTAAATAAAAATTAACAATACAACCGAACATGTTAAATGGTTGCATGGCTGCTAACAT
>NW_013866407.1:0-326 GCF_000517525.1 Limulus polyphemus
GGATTTTACGATTCTGTGTACTGTCAATAAGAAGACACAAGATTTAACGAAACTGTGTACTGTCAATAAGAAGACTCAAGATTTAACGATACTGTGTACTTTCAATAAGAAGACACAATATTCAAAGATAATATGTACTGTCAGTAAGAAAACACAAGATTTAACAATAATGTGTCCTGTCAATAAGAAGACACAAGATTTAACGATACTGTGTACTGTCAATAAGAAGACACAAGATTTAACGATACTGTGTACTTTCAATAAGAAGAGACAAGATTTAACAAAACTGTGTACTGTCAATAAGAAGACACAAGATTTAACGATAC
>NW_013866408.1:0-373 GCF_000517525.1 Limulus polyphemus
CTGATTGAGAGTACACAGTATTGTTAAATCTTGTGTCATCTTATTGACATCTTGTGTCTTCTTATTGATAGTACACAGTATTGTTAAATCTTGTGTCTTCTTATTGACAGTACACAGTTTTGTTAAATCTCGTGTCTTCTTATTGACAGTACACAGTATCGTTAAATCTTGTGTTTTCTAATTGACATTACACAGTATCGTTAAATCTTGGGTCTTCTTATTGACAGTACACAGTATCGTTAAATCTTGTGTCTTTTTATTGAAAGTACAGAGTATTGCTAAATATGTGTCTTCTTAATGACAGTACATAGTTTTGTTAAATCTTGTGTCTTCTTATTAAAAGACACAGTATCGTTAAATCTTGTGTCTTCTT
>NW_013866409.1:0-326 GCF_000517525.1 Limulus polyphemus
TCTAGTTTATTTCAACTTGGAGTTATGGCAGTTTAATTATATAATTACCTATAGAAGTGAAAACTACACTGTTGATAACGTAATTATATGTAGAGATATCATCTGATGATTTACTAGCGATGTTACTCGCCCTCTGGTGCCACTTTATGGAACTATGACGTCATTGCCTCCTCTCCTTACGACAGCCACGCATATTATCTAACAGTCTAACCCTAAGTTCTTTTGCATATTACATAACTGTTATTTGACCTTTACGTGTAGACTTTCTTTTCTGTTAAGTTTCAGGTGTTGGCATCCTTTGCATATTTCGCAATAGTCATTAACAT
>NW_013866410.1:0-325 GCF_000517525.1 Limulus polyphemus
GATACTGTGTACTGTAAATAAGAAGACACAAGATTTAACTATACCGTGTTCTGTCAATAAGAAGACACAAGATTTAACAATACTGTGTACTCTCAATGAGAAGACACACGATTTAGCAATACTGTGTACTATCTATAAAAAGACAATAGATTTTACGATACTGTGTACTGTCAATAAGAAGACACAAGATTTAACGATAATGCGTACTGTCAATAAGAAGACACAAGATTTAACGATACTGTGTACTGTCAATAAGAAGACACAAGATTTAACGATACTGTGTACTTTCAATAAGAAGACACAAGATTTAACGATACTGTGTGCG
>NW_013866411.1:0-324 GCF_000517525.1 Limulus polyphemus
TGGTAATCTGATGGTGCTATTATTTGGAGAATATGGTGGGTGGGGGAGAACTTCCCAACCCAACTCCATAATCTTGTGTTGCGTCAAACGTGCCATATGTGTACGTGCATTGTCGTGGAGAAGAAGAACACCTTTTTGATTGACGAGTGAGGGGCGTTTCTGATGAAAGACTTGATTTAAACGTTCCAGTTGCTGACTATAGATCTCTGCATTGACAGTTCACTGCGGATTGAAGAGTTCGAAATGAATTACTCCTTTGATGTCCTACCAAATGCAAAGCATCACTTTCTGCGGCCGGAGTCCAAGTTTTGGGGTCGGAAGTGG
>NW_013866412.1:0-326 GCF_000517525.1 Limulus polyphemus
CCTGGTTATAATGAGACATGTTCCTGGTAACATTAACTTGTCTTCCTACTTATTATTAGACATGTTGCTGGTAACATTGACTTATCATCGTGGTTACAATGAGACGTGTTCCTGTTAACCTTGACCTGTCTTCCTGAATATAATGAGACACGTTCTTGGTAACATTGACCTGTCTACCTCATTTTAATGAGACATGTTCCTGGTAACCTTGACCTGTCTTCTTGGTTATAATGACACATGTTCCTGGTAACATTGACCTCTCTTCCTGTTTATAATGACACATGTTCCTGGTAACATTGACCTGTCTTCTTGATTATAATGCAAAC
>NW_013866413.1:0-375 GCF_000517525.1 Limulus polyphemus
GTCATAACCTTTGTCATAACCTTAGTTCTCATCAGATTGTACCACTCCTGATACTGACGTCATAACCTTAGTTCTCGTTAGATTGTACCACTCCTGATACTGACGTCATAACCTTAGTTCTCGTTAGATTGTACCACTTCTGATACAGATGTCATAACCTTAGTTCTCGTTAGATTGTACCACTCCTGATACTGACGTCATAACCTTAGTTCTCGTTAGATTGTACCACTCCTGATACAGATGTCATAACCTTAGTTCTCGTTAGATTGTACCACTCCTGAAACTGACGTCATAACCTTAGTTCTCGTTAGATTGTACCACTCCTGATACAGATGTCATAACCTTAGTTCTCCTTAGATTATACCACTCCTGATA
>NW_013866414.1:0-326 GCF_000517525.1 Limulus polyphemus
ATCAAAGTTAACTAGATTCTCCAAGTTTGGGATCTTATATACGTTTGTAAGACATATAATCTTCACAAAGTTAACTAGATTCTCCAAGTCTGGGATCTTATATACGTTTGTAAGACATATAATGTTCACAAAGTTAACTAGATTCTCCAAGTTTGGGATCTTATATACGTTTGTAAGACATAAAATCTTCACAAAGTTAACTAGATTCTCCAAGTTTGGGATCTTATATACGTTTGTAAGACATATAATGTTCATAAAGTTAATTAGATTCTCTAAATCTGGGATCTTATATACGTTTGTAAGACATATAATGTTCCCAAAGTTAA
>NW_013866415.1:0-326 GCF_000517525.1 Limulus polyphemus
TTACCCGTCCCTAATTTAGCAGTGTAAGACTAGAGGGAAGGCAGCTAGTCATCACCACCCACCGCCAACTCTTGGGCTACTCTTTTACCAACGAATAGTGGGATTGACCGTCACATTATAACGCCCCCACGGCTGAAAGGGCGAGCATGTTTGGTGTAACGGGGATTCGAACCCGCGACCCTCAGATTGCGAGTCGAGCGCCGTAACCACCTGGCCATGCCGGGCCAACTAGTACTGATATTAAGAGTAAAAACACAAAAACCGACGTTTTTGTTTTGGCACAATGAAAGATAAAAATCTATATTATTAGTTACAGCCGACTAGTT
>NW_013866416.1:0-412 GCF_000517525.1 Limulus polyphemus
ATCTTTCTGTCTATCTATATATTTGTTACTCTATCTCTCTTTCTATCTATATATATTTGTTACTCTATCTCTCTGTCTATCTATACGTTGGTTACTCTATTTCTCTGTCTATCTATATATTTGTTACTCTATCTCTCTGTCTATCTATATATTTGTTACTCTATCTCTTTGTCTATCTATATATTTGTTACTCTGTCTCTCTGTCTATCTATATATATTTGTCACACTATCTCTCTTTCTATCTATATATATTTGTTACTCTGTCTCTCTGTATATTTGTTACTCTATCTCTCTGTCTATCTATATATTTGTTACTCTGTCTCTTTGTCTATCTATATATTTGTTACTCTATCTCTGTGTCTACTCTGTCTATCTATATATATTTGTTACTCTATCTCTCTGTCTATCTATA
>NW_013866417.1:0-493 GCF_000517525.1 Limulus polyphemus
TAGTCAATAAGAAGACACAAGATTTAACGAATTTAACGATACTGTGTACTGTCAATAAGAAGACACAAGATTTAACGATACTGTGTACTAAACTGTGTACTGTCAATAAAAAGACACGATTTAGCAAAACTGTGTACTATCTATAAAAAGACACAAGCGTTAAATCTTGTGTCTTCTTATTGACAGTACACAGTATAACGATACTGTGTACTAAATCTTATGTCTTCTTATTGACAGTACACAGTATTGTTAAATCTTGTGTCTTCTTATTGACAGTACACACTATCGTTAAATCTTGTGGCTTGTTAGTGATAGTACACAGTATTATTAAATCTTATGTCTTCTTATCGACAGTACACAGTATTGTTAAATCTTTTATCTTCTTATTGACAGTACACAGTATTGTTAAATCTTTTATCTTCTTATTGACAGTACACAGTATCGTTAAATCTTGTGTCTTCTTATTGAGAGTACACAGTATTGTTAAATCTAG
>NW_013866418.1:0-326 GCF_000517525.1 Limulus polyphemus
AGGTAATCTCGTGCAAATTCCCAATTTTCAAATTTCCTATGCACTAACAAAACAGTTCTATGTTACAAAATATCAAAAGTCTCTTCGTAATGAATTCTTTGGGTGAAATTGGGAGGTCAGCACCATAACAATTCTTGCTACTTTAAATAGCTTATAAAAGAGAAAATCGATAATTAAGGAAAAGAAACTTAGAAACGCTATATGAATTGAAAAATTAACTATTTATAGAAACTTTTCGAAACAACGTGCAAAATGCACTAACAGAAGGGAGAAACACATTAAAACGATGAATGACTCAAGAGAACATAGCACATGCGATTGAATAC
>NW_013866419.1:0-534 GCF_000517525.1 Limulus polyphemus
AGAAGTAGACGAGAGAATAAATATACTAAGTTAAAAACTATAGAAGTAGACGAGAGAATAAATATACTGAGTTAAAAACTATAGAAGTAGACGAGAGAATAAATATATTAAGTTAAGTTGGATAAAGTCACGGTGTACTGACATGTACCAAAACTTAATTTTGACATTGATTGGATAGTCACGTGTACTGACATGTACCAAACCTACATTTTGACACTGTTTGGATAAAGTCACGGTGTACTGACATGTGCCAAAACTACATTTTGACATTGATTGGATAAAGTCACGGTGTACTGACATGAACCAAAACTACATTTTGACACTGTTTGGATAAAGTCACGGTGTACTGAAATGTACCAAAACTACATTTTGACATTGATTGGATAGTCACGTGTACTGACATGTACCAAACCTACATTTTGACATTGTTTGGATAAAGTCACGGTGTACTGACATGTGCCAAAACTACATTTTGACATTGATTGGATAAAGTCACAGGGTACTGACATGTACCAAAACTACATTTTGACACTG
>NW_013866420.1:0-466 GCF_000517525.1 Limulus polyphemus
GTATTTAAAACCCAACATTACTAAGTACGAATGAATGTATTTAAAACCCAACATTACTAAGTACGAATGAATGTATTTAAAACCAACAAGTGTTTAAAACCCAACATTACTAAGTACGAATGGATGTATTTAAAACCAACAACGTGTTTAAAACTCAACATTACTAAGTACGAATGAATGTATTTAAAACCAACAACGTGTTTAAAACCCAACAATGTGTTTAAAACTCAACATTACTAAGTACGAATGAATGTATTTAAAACCAACAACGTGTTTAAAACCCAACATTACTAAGTACGAATGAATGTATTTAAAACCAACAACGTGTTTAAAACCCAACAATGTGTTTAAAACCCAACATTACTAAGTACGAATGAATGTGTTTAAAACTCAACACTACTAAGTACGAATGAATGTATTTAAAACCAACAGTGTTTAAAACCCAACATTACCAAGTACGAATGGA
>NW_013866421.1:0-478 GCF_000517525.1 Limulus polyphemus
AGTTGGTGTACCAAATAACGCTAAAGATGAGTATGGTGGTTATATATTCGGTAACTATAGTTACACCTAGGTGTTCATATAGTAGTTGTGCCAAGTAAAGCTAAAGATGATTATAGTGGTTACAAGTTCGGTCCTAGGTGTAACTCTAGTTTGTTCGTGGAGTTGTTGTACCAAAAAACGCTACAGATGAGTATGGTGGTTACAAATTCAATAACTAGAGTTACACCTAGGTGTTCGTGGAGTTGGTGTATCAAATAACGCTAAAGATGAGTATGGTGGTTATATATTCGGTAACTATAGTTACATCCAGGTGTTCATGTAGTAATTGTGCCAAGTAAAGCTAAAGATGATTATGGTGGTTACAAATTCGGTAACTAGAGTTACACCTAGGTGTTCGAGGAGTTGTTGTACCAAATAACGCTAACGATGAGTATGGTGGTTATAAATTCGGAAACTAGAGTTACCCCTATGTGTTCAT
>NW_013866422.1:0-727 GCF_000517525.1 Limulus polyphemus
GGTTGAGATGACTGTTAAATAATGGGATGATAAAATGTTGATATGACTGATAAATAATGGGGTGATAAAATGTTGAGATGACTGTTAAATAATGGGATGATAAAATGTTGACATGACTAATAAATAATGGGATGATAAAATTTTGAGATGACATATAAATAATGATATGATAAAATGTTGAGATGACTGATAAATAATGAAATATTAAAATGTTGAGATGATTTAATAAATAATGGGATGATAAAATGTTGAGATGACTGATAAATTGGATGTAGAAATGTTGAGATGACTTAGATGATAAAATGTTGAGATGACTGATAGATCATGAGATGATAAAATGTTGAGATAAATGATAAATAATGAGGTGATAAAATGTTGTGATGACTGATAAATAATGGAATAATAAAATGTTGACATGACTAATAATCATAGGGATGATAAAATGTTGAGATGACTAATAAATAATGGGATGAAAAAATTTTGAGATGACTGATAAATGAGATGATAAAATGTTGAGATGACGAACAAATAATGAGTTGATAAATGGTTGGGATGACTGATAAATTATGAGATGATAAAATGTTGAGATGACTAATAAATAATGGGATGATAAAATGTTGAGATGACTGATCAATAATGACATGATAAAATGTTGAGATGACTGATCAATAATGAGAATATAAAATGTTGAGATGAGTGTTAAATAGTGGGATGATAAAATGTTGAG
>NW_013866423.1:0-458 GCF_000517525.1 Limulus polyphemus
TGCCCTGATTAAAGAAATCACTTGACTTTGAAGCAAAAAACATGTTGATGTCCTCTTTAACACCTTCCACATTTGCATACATTTTCCTATTAAGATGGTGTTGAAAATGATGGTAATCTGATGGTGCCATATCTGGAGAATATGGTGAGTGGGGGAGAACTTCCCGACCCAACTCCATAATCTTGTGTGCATGAAACGTGCCACATGTGGACGTGCATTGTCGTGGAGAAGAAGAACACCTTTCCAACTGATAAATGAAGGGCATTTCTGATGAAGGGCTCGATTTAAACATTCCAGTTGCTGACTATAGATCTCTGCAATGACAGGTTGCTGTGGATTGAGGAGTTCAAAATGAATTACTCCTTTGATGTCACATCAAATGCAAAGCATATCACTTTCTGCGGATAGAGTCCAGGTTTTGGGGTTGGAAGTGGTTTTTTGTCTAGGACTGAGCCATT
>NW_013866424.1:0-325 GCF_000517525.1 Limulus polyphemus
GATTTTGTAGGTTTTGAACCAAACTAAATAACAGTAAAACTTTTTTGATTTACGGAATTTTCTTATTTTGATGTTTTGAGCTCTTTTGTGTTTAGAACAATATATACTAATTTTTAAAGTATTAATACGACAGCGGAAGTCACGTGACGCTAGTAACACGTCATGATATTCTCGAAGGTTGTTGAATGCTCGAGTGTTTGCTAGATGTGTGGTATTCTTGTGTATAAGTGCGCCAAACAATGGAATTGAATTGCAGGCAGACAGAGATAGAGACGGACAACTGAGTCAGGCGTGGTAGTAGGCGTGAATCGTTCGTTGTGTAATT
>NW_013866425.1:0-541 GCF_000517525.1 Limulus polyphemus
CAAGTTCTGTTCCCAGAGAGACATTTGAAAACATTACATTAAATGTAAATAACTAAAGAGACATTGTTGTCACAAGTTCTGTTCGCAGAGAGACATTTGAAAACATTACATTAAATGTAAATAACTAAAGAGACATTAAATGTCAATAACTAAAGAGATACTGTTGTCACAAGTTCTGTTCGCAGAGAGACATTTGAAAACATTACATTAAATGTAAATAACTAAAGAGACACTGTTGTCACAAGTTCTGTTCGCAGAGAGATATTTGAAAACATTACATTAAATGTAAATAACTAAAGAGACATTGTTGTCACAAGTTCTGTTCGCAGAGAGACATTTGAAAACATTACATTAAATGTAAATAACTAAAGAGACATTATTGTCACAAGTTCTGTTCACAGAGAGACATTTGAAAACATTACATTAAATGTCAATAACTAAAGAGACACTGTTGTCACAAGTTCTGTTCACAGAGAGACATTTGAAAACATTACATTAAATGTCAACTAACTAAAGAGACACTGTTGTCACAAGTTCTGTT
>NW_013866426.1:0-420 GCF_000517525.1 Limulus polyphemus
AATTTGATCAGTATGTTCATTCAAGCAGAACCCTTATGACATGCCCTTGGTACCAGTATATGGGAACTCTAAAGATTGATAAGTATTCTCACCCTGGCTCATTCAATTGTCAAAAGGGATCAGTGAAGCATTAACATAGTGTTGATATTCACATTCTGTAATGACGTGGAAGAATTAGCCCCCATACAATGGAAAGAATGACGAAATATTTTCTTGTTCTAACACTTTTTACACTACTCTAGATTCAATTATTAATAGTTTTGTTTTAGGGTATAAGTATAGGTTTGTTGTCCCGTGTCTTCTTATACGGTGATGTTTCATCAAGTGAATTTTACAGCCTGACTGAACAAGCTCAGTAAAACCATCATCAAGTGAATTTTACAGCCTGATTGAACAAGCTCAGTAAAACCATCATCAAGT
>NW_013866427.1:0-326 GCF_000517525.1 Limulus polyphemus
GTTCACGTTGCTAACATATCTACAGGTCTGACGGTATATAGCAGCTTATTACCAGTTTGTGTTCCTAACATATCTACAAGTCTGACTGTATATAACAGCTTATTACCAGTTCACGTTGCTAACATATCTACAGGTCTGACGGTATATAGCAGCTTATTACCAGTTTACGTTGCTAACATATCTACAAGTCTGACTGTATATAACAGCTTATTACCAGTTTGTGTTCCTAACATATCTACAAGTCTGACTGTATATAACAGCTTATTACCAGTTTACGTTGCTAACATATCTACAAGTCTGACTGTATATAACAGCTTATTACCAGT
>NW_013866428.1:0-323 GCF_000517525.1 Limulus polyphemus
GCCTCAGAAGTAATAGTTATAAAATTGTTTGTAAATAAGCACAAAGCTACACAATAGGCTATCTGTGCTCTACCAACCACGGGTATCGAAACCCAGATTCTATCGTTGTAAGTCCGTAGACATACCGCTGTACCACTAGGGAGCAAGTTGTAAAATGTTGAAATACTTTTATTAAAATATTCAAGTTGTTGTTTTGCAAAATTCAATCACATCGTCAACTATTATTTATTACAATAATTATTAAAATTATAACTATATATATATATATATATATACATATATACACAGAAAGGGGAAAAAATTAATGAATTATTACGAAAAGA
>NW_013866429.1:0-452 GCF_000517525.1 Limulus polyphemus
GTCCTGGACCATGATAACGCCAAAGCCTGTTGGCATGCACCACTTTTGGTTTACCTCGCCGACCACATTTTACCCGGAAAGTCACGTCTGAGAGACGATCCCCTATGTCGTATGGGCCTTCCCATGGAGAAGACAACTTAGAAGACTTCCCTTTGGTCTTCCTGGGATTACACAACCATACCTTGTCTCCTGGTACAAAGCTGACTTCAGTAGATCTCTCATCATAAGTTGACTTCATCGAATCAGCAGACATTTCCAAGTTTGAACGCACTTGATGGTGGATATCATCCATCCTTTCCGATAACACTTCCATAAACTCTGACACACGAGATGTGGAAGAATGGTGCCAAACATGCAGTACATGTAGTGCTAAAAGGGGACCCAAGCATACGGGACACTCACCTTATGAAGAGTTGCCTGAGCCTCATACCTATCCAATAAAATCTTTGTCG
>NW_013866430.1:0-335 GCF_000517525.1 Limulus polyphemus
AGAAAGAGTAGCCATTGACACTGCTGGTCCTCTGCCCCAAACTCGTGCTGGAAACAAGTACATTTGTGTGGTGATGGATTATTTCACCAAGTGGCCTGAGGCATATGCAATACCAAATTAGGAAGCTACAACTGTAGCTTCGGCTATTAGTGATTTCTTCTTCAGATTTGGTATGCCATACGAACTGCATTCAGATCAAGGCCGTAACTTCGAATCGGCTGTGTTCCAAGAATGCTGCAAGTTGTTTGGCATCTGAAAGACCAGGACAACGCCACTTCACCCACAGTCCGATGGGATGGTAGAAAAGTACAACTGGACACTGGGACAGGAATTGG
>NW_013866431.1:0-326 GCF_000517525.1 Limulus polyphemus
TATCATACTGGAGAGTAACAGTACCCGATAAAGTGGATATCATACTGGAGAGTAACAGTACCCGATAAAGTGGATATCATACTGAAGAGTAACAGTACCCGATGAAGTGGATATCATACTGGAGAATAACAGTACCTGATGAAGTGGATATCATACTGGAGAATAACAGTACCTGATGAAGTGGATATCATACTGTACAGTAACAGTACCTGATGAAGTGGATATCATACTGTAGAGTAACAGTACCCGATGAAGTGGATATCATACTGTAGAGTAACAGTACCTGATGAAGTAGATATCATTCTGTAGAATAACAGTACCTGATG
>NW_013866432.1:0-448 GCF_000517525.1 Limulus polyphemus
GTTGTAACTTTATTCAGTGTTGTAGACACCGAAGTTGTAACTTTATTCAGTGTTGTAGACACCAAAGTTGTGACTTAATGTTTCAAGATACCAAAGTTGTAACTTTATTCAGTGTTGTAGACACCAAAGTTATAACTTTATTCAGTGTTGTAGACACCAAAGTTGTAACTTTATTCAGTGTTGTAGATACCAAAGTTGTAACTTTATTCAGTGTTGTAGACACCAAAGTTGTAACTTTATTCAGTGTTGTAGACACCAAAGTTGTAACTTAATGTTTCAAGATACCAAAGTTGTAACTTTATTCAGTGTTGTAGACACCAAAGTTATAACTTTATTCAGTGTTGTAGACACCAAAGTTGTAACTTTATTCAGTGTTGTAGACACCAAAGTTGTAACTTTATTCAGTGTTGTAGACACCAAAGTTGTAACTTTATTCAGTGTTGTAGAC
>NW_013866433.1:0-656 GCF_000517525.1 Limulus polyphemus
GTCCAAGATATTTTCAGTACTCTTCTATAGAACCGCATTTGTCTTATGTTCTCTCCAAGATATATTCAGTACTATTCTATAGATCCACATTTGTCTTATGCTATGTTCAAAATATTTTCAGTACCCTTGGATCTATAGCTTGGACAGAACATAAGACAAATGTTACTGAAAATATCTTGGACAGAACATAAGACAAATGTGGATCTATAGGAGAGTACTGAAAATATGTTGGACAAAACATAAGACAAATGTGGATCTATAGGAGAGTACTGAAAATATCTTGGACAGAACATAAGAAAAATGTGGATCTATAGAACAGTACTGAAAATATTATTCTATAGATCCACATTTGTCTTATGTTCTGTCCAAGACATTTTCAGTACTATTCTATAGATCCACATTTGTCTTATGCTATGTTCAAAATATTTTCAGTACCCTCCTATAGATCCACATTTTTCTTATGTTCTGTCCAAGATATTTTCAGTACTCTTCTATAGATCCACATTTGTCTTATGTTTTGTCCAAGATATTTTCAGTACTATTCTGTAGATCCACATTTGTCTTATGTTCTGTCCAAGATATTTTCAGTACTATTCTGTATATCCACATTTATCTTATGTTTTGTCCAAGATATTTTCATACCGTTCTATAGATCC
>NW_013866434.1:0-326 GCF_000517525.1 Limulus polyphemus
ATGAGAAAAGAGAAGGAAGTTTTAAATGTGGTCAGTATTATATATTACCAATACTACCTTATAGAATAATGTATGAGAAAAGAGAAAGAAGTTTTAAATGTGGTCAGTATTTTATATTACCAACACTTCCTTATAGAATAATGTATGAGAAAAGAGAAGGAAGTTTTAAATGTGGTCATTATAATATATTACCAATACTACCTTATAGAATAATGTATGAGAAAAGAGAAAGAAGTTTTAAATGTGGTCAGTATTTTATATTACCAACACTTCCTTATAGAATAATGTATGAGAAAAGAGAAGGAAGTTTTAAATGTGGTCATTAT
>NW_013866435.1:0-402 GCF_000517525.1 Limulus polyphemus
GTTTCAATATCACATTGAACGCTAGTACAGTGTGTCCTAGTAGAACATTTCAATACCACATTGAACGCTAGTACAGTGTGTCCTAATATAATGTTTCAATACCACATTGAACGCTAGTACAGTGTATCCTAATATAATGTTTCAATATCACATTGAACGCTAGTACAGTGTGTCCTAATATAATGTTTCAATATCACATTGAACGCTAGTACAGTGTGTCCTAGTAGAACATTTCAATACCACATTGAACGCTAGTACAGTGTATCCTAATATAATGTTTCAATACCACATTGAACGCTAGTACAGTGTATCCTAGTAGAACATTTCAATACATCCTAATATAATGTTTCAATACCACATTGAACGCTAGTACAGTGTATCCTAGTGGAACATTTCAATACC
>NW_013866436.1:0-325 GCF_000517525.1 Limulus polyphemus
TCTTATACCACACAGGAACATGTAAGTCTTATACCACACAGGGACATGTAGGTCTTATACCACACAGGGACTTGTAGGTATTATACCACACAGGAACATGTAGGTCTTATACCACACAGGGACTTGTAGGTCTTATACCTCACAGGGACTTGTAGGTCTTATACCACACAGGGACATGTAGGTCTTATACCTCACAGAGACTTGTAGGTCTTATACCACACAGGGACTTGTAGGTCTTATACCACACAGGACATGTAGGTCTTATACCACACAGGGACTTGTAGGTCTTATACCACACATGGACTTGTAGGTCTTATACCACACA
>NW_013866437.1:0-623 GCF_000517525.1 Limulus polyphemus
CAACTACTCCATGAACACCTAGGTGTAATACTAGTTACCGAATTTATAACCACCATACTCATCTTTAGCCTTACTTAGTACAACAATTCCACGAACACCTAGGTGTAACTCCAGTTACCGAACTTATAACCACCATACTCATGTTTAGCCTTTCTTGGTACAACTACTCCACGAACACGTAGGTGTAACTCTAGTTACTGAATTTATAACCAACATACTCGTCTTTAGCTTTACTTGGTACAACTACTCCATGAACACCTATGTGTAACTCCAGTTACTGAATTTATTAACAACATACTCGTCTTTAGCCTCACTTGGTACAACTGCTTCAGTAACTAGAGTTACTCCTAGGTGTTCATGGAGTAGTGTAACCAAGTAAGGCTAAAGACGAGTAGGTTGGTTATAAATTCAGTAACTAGAGTTACACCTTGTGTTCATGGATTTATAACCAACATACTCGTCTTTAGCCTTACTTGGTGTGCATGGAGTAGTTGTATCGTTAGCGCATGTGTAACAACCATTCTTACCTTTAGCCCTACCTGGTACAACAACTCCACGAACACCTAGGTGTAACTCTAGTTACCGAATTTATAACGACCATATTCATCTTTAGGGTTATTTGG
>NW_013866438.1:0-363 GCF_000517525.1 Limulus polyphemus
TGCAATCTGACTGAGTGTGCTGGTAACTCAATGATGTGTTTATACAAAATATTCTCACTGTGATAATTCCCTTTGGCACTAATCTAAGAATCAGTAAATCTCGTAATGAGAAGATTCCCACTGACATCTAGTGTAATGAGAAGATTCCTACTGACATCTAGTGTAATGAGAAGATTCCTACTGACATCTAGTGTAATGAGAAGATTCCTACCGATATCTAGTGTAATGAGAAGATTCCTACCGATATCTAGTGTAATGAGAAGATTCCTACCGATATCTAGTGTAATGAGAAGATTCCTACTGATATCTAGTGTAATGAGAAGATTCCTACTGACATCTAGTGTAATGAGAAGATTCCTACTG
>NW_013866439.1:0-326 GCF_000517525.1 Limulus polyphemus
CGGACAGTTCTTGTTTATATATAATGATTCATTCTTTGTTGAAAGAGGTCCTCATGGGAACTACATAGAAAAATCATGCGATTTCAGTTACTTTGAAATTATTTTGAAAATTCTGAAGAAATCGATTTTTCAAAACTTGTGAATTTTATCTCCTTAGTGATGCTTTTTTATACACAGTATCAACAGGGTTCTTTAAACTACAGAAACATAAAAATCAATGCTTGTTATATTTATTTAAATACGTCTTGATTTGGCTCTAAAACTATCCTTATAAATCCAACTTTTTCTATGTTGTAATCAACAATACTAAGATGCTTCTCATTTTT
>NW_013866441.1:0-345 GCF_000517525.1 Limulus polyphemus
ATATATTTTTTTATTTTTTTCGAATGGATTATTAATTTTAAAAGCTTCCAATATCGTAACTGATTTCTCTTTTTCTGAATACACTCACCCCAAACAGACTTATATTACTTGAAATATATTTATATATATTAACGTCTTGTGTTTAGCCAGCGGCTTCATCACAGATACCCTCTATAGAAACACAAAACAAAGAATGTAGAACTAGGTATAGTTAAGGAACTCATCTTTTCCCATTAATGAACTGCCTTTCACGCTTTCCTCCACTACTTAAAGATGGCTTGGCCAGGTGGTTAGGACGCTCGACTCGCAATCTGCGGGTCGCGGTTCGCATTCCCATCCACCAAA
>NW_013866442.1:0-326 GCF_000517525.1 Limulus polyphemus
TATTCTTTCCGAATACAACTTTACGATACACTTAATTTCAACAGTCGCGCTATAATCCTCAACGAACGTCTCACATGCTCACTTTCAACAATACTCAGTTCAATTACACACTCTGACTGCCGTTCAATTACTCACTACCTCTCCGTCGCTTCGTGGCCGGTCTTATATATATACAAGACTACACTATATCTAGAAAGATCACGAGATTTAAGGAAAAGACGTGAAAGTTTGAGAATGACGTGGCGTGATACTAGTCACGTGACCTCGATGTCGTTACACTGCCCCTTCCTTAGTATTGTTCGTCCCGAACAATAGCCACTTACATT
>NW_013866443.1:0-441 GCF_000517525.1 Limulus polyphemus
TAACTGAGTTGTGTCTTATAGTAAAGTAACATGAGTTTTAAAACACTAACTGAGTCGTGTCTTATAGTAAAGTAACCTGAGTTTCAAACACTAACTGAGTCGTGTCTTATAGTGAAGTAACCTGAGTTTTAAAATAACTAACTGAGTCATGTCTTATAGTAAAGTAACCTGAGTTTCAAACACTAACTAAGTCGTGTCTTATAGTAAAGTAACCTGAGTTTAAAACACTAACTAAGTCGTGTCTTATAGTAAAGTAACCTGAGTTTAAAACACTAACTGAGTCGTGTCTTATAGTAAAGTAACCTGAGTTTTTAAACACTGACTGAGTCGTGTCTTATAGTTAAGTAACATGAGTTTTAAAACACTAACTGAGTCGTGTCTTATAGTAAAGTAACCTGAGTTTCAAACACTAACTGAGTCGTGTCTTATAGTAAAGTAACC
>NW_013866444.1:0-325 GCF_000517525.1 Limulus polyphemus
GAGCTGATCGAAGTATTAGTTACTGGACATCACTTATTGTATGCGTGAAAAAGAAGAAAGATTAATCCCCAAGGTTTTGCATGGACTACGAGAAGGTGAATACAGCTAAAAAGAAAGATGCCTTCCCTATGTTAAGGATTTATTTTGTTTTGAATGTTCTACCTCTATGAAAATGGTTATAAACATTGGATCATAAGAATAGCTATTGAGTGCAAATCAACGAAATTAGGAAAGAGAAGATAGCCATTACTGTAAAATAATGGATTGTGACAATTTGTTGTGTTACCATTTAGAATAAGTAATGTGTCTGGTACATCTTGTCGAC
>NW_013866445.1:0-556 GCF_000517525.1 Limulus polyphemus
GTTATGTTACCTATACTTCCCATTGGACGATCTTTGTTATGTTACCTATACTTCCCGCTAGACGATTTTGTTACATCTTTATTATGTTACCTATACTTCCCGTTGGATAATCTTGTTACATCTTTGTTATAGTATCTATACTTCCCGTTGGATGATCTTGTTGCATCTTTATTATGGTATCTATACTTCCCGTTGGATGATCTTGTTACATCTTTGTTATGGTATCTATACTTCCCGTTGCACGATCTTGTTACATCTTTGTTATGTTACCTATACTTCCCGTTGGACGATCTTATTACATCTTTGTTATGTTACCTATACTTCCCGTTGGACGACCTTGTTACATCTTTATTATGGTACCTATACTTCCTGTTGGACGACCTTGTTACATCTTTGTTATGGTATCTATACTTCCTGTTGGACGACCTTGTTACATCTTTATTATGGTACCTATACTTCCCGTTGGACGATCTTATTACATCTTTATTATGGTATCTATACTTCCCGTTGGATGATCTTGTTACATCTTTATTATGGTATCTATACTTCCCGTTGG
>NW_013866446.1:0-326 GCF_000517525.1 Limulus polyphemus
TGAATTGTTTTGTTGTACAAACAATGCTGGTCGACTTATATTTATCTCACTGAAAATGTTCCTTGAGATGTGAATTGTTTTGTTGTACAAACAATGCTGGTCCACGTATTTTTAGCTAACTGGAAATGTTCCATGTCATGTGAATTGTTTTATTGTACAAACAATGCTTGTCGACGTATATTTAGCTCACCAAACATGTTCTTTGTCATGTGAATAATTTTGTTATGCAATCAATGCTGGTCCACAAATCTTTAGATCACTGAACATGTTCATTGACATGTGAATTGTTTTGTTGTACAGACATTGCTAATCCCCAAATCTTCAGC
>NW_013866447.1:0-326 GCF_000517525.1 Limulus polyphemus
TTAAACATTCTAACAAGTACTGTTATATTAAACATTCTAACAAATACTGTTATATTAAACATTATAACAAATACTGTTATATTAAACATTCTAGCAAATACTGTTATATTAAACATTATAACAAATACAGTTATATTAAACATTCTAACAAATACTGTTATATTAAACATTATAACAAATACAGTTATATTAAACATTCTAACAAATACTGTTATATAAGACATTATAACAAATACTGTTATATTAAACATTCTAACAAATACTGTTATATTAAACATTATAACAAATACTGTTATATTAGACATTCTAACAAATACTGTTGTATT
>NW_013866448.1:0-410 GCF_000517525.1 Limulus polyphemus
TCGACAGAAGAAATTAAAAAGGAATTATCTAAAATTACATTCCATAATACTCGAAAGAAGTTAAAAAGGAATTATCTAAAATTACATTCAATAATACTCGACAGAAGAAATTAAAAATGGATTATCTAAAATTACATTCCATAATATTCGACAGAAGAAGTTAAAAAGGAATTATCTAAAATCACATTCAATAATACTCGACAGAAGAAATTAAAAAGGGATTATCTAAAATTACATTCCATAATACTCTCACTAAAGAAGTTAAAAGGAATTATCTAAAATCACATTCAATAATACTTGACTGAAAAAGTTAAGAAGGGATTATCGTCGAGTATTATTGAATGTAATTTTAAGAAGAAATTAAAAAGGGATTATCTAAAATTACATTCAATAATACTCGACAGAAGAAA
>NW_013866449.1:0-372 GCF_000517525.1 Limulus polyphemus
ACACAGAGTCACTGACAAACAATGAGAATGTAAGCTGTTATTCAGAAGGAACAACTGACACAGAGTCACTGACAAACAATGGGAGTACAAGCTGTTCTTCAGGAGGAACAACTGACACAGAGTCACTGACAAACAATGAGAGTACAAGCTGTTCTTCAGGAGGAACAACTGACACAGAGTCACTGACAAACAATGAGAGTGCAAACTGTTCTTCAGGAGGAACAACTGACATAGAGTCACTGAAAATAGAAATAAATACGAACAGCAATCGAAAGTATTTTAATAAGTCACCATTAACATTGGAAGACAGAGACAGATATAAAATATGTACAGGTTAGGTTAGAGACAGATATAAAATATGCACAGGTTAGG
>NW_013866450.1:0-325 GCF_000517525.1 Limulus polyphemus
CCATTAGCCAATACCAAACATAGTTCATCTCACCATTAGCCAATACCAAACATTGTTCATCTCACCATTATCCAATACCGAACATTCTTACCATTTTATGAGAAACATTATTCATCTAACCATTAGCCAATACCAAACATTTTTCATCTAAACATTAGCGAATGCCAAACATTGTTCATCTAACCATTAGGCAATACCAAACACTGTTCATCTAACCCTTAGCCAATACCAAACATTGTTCATCTAAAAATTAGCCAATACCTAACATTATTTTACTAACCATTAGCCAATACCAAACATTGTTCATCTCACCATCAGCCAATAC
>NW_013866451.1:0-326 GCF_000517525.1 Limulus polyphemus
CTGTCCATAGTATACTCACAGTGTGTGGTACAACACATCTGTCCAGGGTGTACTCACAGTGTGTGGTACAATACACCTGTCCATGGTATACTCACAGTGTGTGATACAATACACCTGTCCAGGGTGTACTCACAGTGTGTGGTACAATACACCTGTCCATAGTATACTCACAGTGTGTGATACAATACATCTGTCCATAGTATACTCACAGTGTGTGGTACAACACATCTGTCCAGGGTGTACTCACAGTGTGTGGTACAATACACCTGTCCATGGTATACTCACAGTGTGTGGTACAATACACCTGTCCATAGTGTACTCACAGT
>NW_013866452.1:0-325 GCF_000517525.1 Limulus polyphemus
TGTCTTCTTATTGATAGTACACAGTATCGTTAAATCTTGTGTCTTCTTATTGACAGTACACAGTATCGTTAAATCTTGTGTCTTCTTAATGACAGTACACAGAATCGTTAAATCTTGTGTCTTCTTATTGACAGTACACAGTATCGTTAAATCTTGTGTCTTCTTATTGACAGTACACAGTATCGTTAAATCTTGTGTCTTCTTATTGACAGTACACAGTATTGTTAAATCTTGTGTCTTCTTATTGACAGTACATATTATTGTTAAATCTTGTGTCTTCTTATTGAAAGTACACAATATCGTTAAATCTTGTGTCTTCTTATTG
>NW_013866453.1:0-431 GCF_000517525.1 Limulus polyphemus
CCTATAGCCAACTGTAATGGTTTTATAATAGGGTAATGATATGTAACTAAGCCATACACCAACCTATATCCAACTGTGATGGTTTTATAATGGGGTAGTGATATGTAACTAAGTCATACCCCAACCTATAGCCATTTGTAATGGTTTTATAGTAGGATAATGATATGTTACTAAGTCATAACCCAACCTATAGCCAGCTGTAATGGTTTTATAATAGGGTAATGATGTGTAATTAAGTCATAAAACAAACTATAGCCCACTGTAATGGTTTTATAATAGGGTAATGATATGTAACTAAGCCATACACCAACCTATATCCAACTGTGATGGTTTTATAATGGGGTAGTGATATGTAACTAAGTCATACACCAAACTATAGCCAACTGTAATGGTTTCATAATAGGGTAATGATATGCAACTAAGTCATACAC
>NW_013866454.1:0-324 GCF_000517525.1 Limulus polyphemus
AATTACTCACTATCTACCCAGACACGTTACATTCCCCTCTTATATATATCCGCCTACTCTATATCTAGTAAGAACTAGAACATTCGCCAAAGTACAGGATAATTCAAGAAAGGAGAGAGCGTGAGAATCACATGATCTCGATGACGCAACAATACGTTTTTCCATCGGCATCAGAAAAATAATGTACATGAGGGTGGAAGGGAATCTAAGCTTCTCAGAAGTGTTTCTCTTTGAGACAGGTAGAGATTACGAGCTTTAGAGATAATGTTCCATTGAAAACTTTAATAATTCACATGGCGATTTGAACTTGTCTTCATGAAGTGG
>NW_013866455.1:0-326 GCF_000517525.1 Limulus polyphemus
AAATTCGGTAACTAGAGTTACACCTAGGTATTGGTAGAGTTCTTGTACCAAATAACGCTACAGATGAGTATGGTGGTTACAAATTCGGTAACTAGAGTTACACCTAGGTGTTCGTGGAGTTGTTGTACCAAATAACGCTAAAGATGAGTATGGGGGTTATGAAATCAGTAACAAGAGTTACACCTTGGAGTTTATGGAGTAGTTGTATTGAGATAGGCTAAAGATGTGTAGAGCGGTTATAAATTCTATAACTAGAGTCACACCTAGGTGTTCATGGAGTAGTTGTACCAAATGACGCTAAAGTTGAGTTTGGTGGTTATAAATTC
>NW_013866456.1:0-327 GCF_000517525.1 Limulus polyphemus
TTACTGTAGGATATATCTGGTTAACTCGTAGTATACAAGTAGGGTTAAAGGAACACATATTACTGTAGGATATATCTGGTTAACTTGTAGTATACAAGTAGGGTTAAAGGAAAACATATTACTGTAGGATATATCTGGTTAACTCGTAGTATACAAGTAGGGTTAAAGGAAAACCTATTACTGTAGGATATATCTGGTTAACTCGTAGTATACAAGTAGAGTTAAAGGAAAACATATTACTGTAGGATATATCTGGTTAACTTGTAGTATACAAGTAGGGTTAAAGGAAAACATATTACTGTAGGATATATCTGGTTAACTCGTAGT
>NW_013866457.1:0-326 GCF_000517525.1 Limulus polyphemus
AACAGCATGTGATAGTACAATACATCACAAGGTCATAAAGACACCGTGTATTCACTTGTTATATAAAATACAGTTATAATTACAACAGCATGCCAAATTTCAATACATCATAATGTCATATAGACCCCGTATATTCACTAGTTATATAAAATACAGTTATAATTACAACAGCATGCCAAACTTCAATAGATCATAAGGACATAAAGACCCCGTGTGTTCACTTGTTATATAAAATACAGTTATAATTATAACCACATTTCATAGGTTATTACATCATAATGTCATAAAGACCCCGTGTATTCACTTGTTACATAAAATACTGTTCC
>NW_013866458.1:0-326 GCF_000517525.1 Limulus polyphemus
TTAGAAACTGTGATGGCAGGGGCCGACATGTTGGAATTGATATTGATGCTCTGAAGACGCTAGTTGAGTCTAACTCAAGACAACACACTCATTAAATGGCCCTCAAATTGCATGTCTCTCATGAAACAATACCTAAAAATCTAAGGAATATGGAAAAACTCCATAACGAAGGTGTTTGGGTGCTTCACGAACTCTCTATGCGAATATTAATCGCCAAGAACACTAGCTAAGTCCTAGAAAAAAACACTTCCAGCCCCAAAACCTTGACTCCATCCGCAGAAAGTGATGCTTTGCATTTGGTGGGACATCAAAGGAGTAATTCATTT
>NW_013866459.1:0-753 GCF_000517525.1 Limulus polyphemus
CTAAATCGTGTGTCTTCTTATTGACAGTACACAGTATCGTTAAATCTTGTGTTTTCTAATTGACTTTACACAGTATCGTTAAATCTTGTGTCTTCTAATTGACATTACACAGTATCGTTAAATCTTGTGTCTTCTTATTGACAGTACACAGTATCGTTAAATATTGTGTCTTTTTATTGAGTACACAGTATTGCTAAATCGTGTGTCTTCTTATTGACAGTACATAGTTTTGTTAAATCTTGTGTCTTCTGTGTACTGTCAATAAGAAGACACAAGATTTAACAATACTGTGTACTATCAAAAAGAAGACACAAGATTTAACGATACTGTGTACTGTCAATAAGAAGACACAATATTTAACAAAACTGTGTACTGTCAATATGAAGACACACGATTTAGCAATACTGTGTACTATCAATAAAAAGACACAAGATTTAACGATACTGTGTACTGTCAATAAGAAGACACAAGATTTAACGATATTGTGTACTGTCAATTAGAAGACACAAAATTTAACGATACTGTGAAATGTCAATTAGAAGACACAAGATTTAACAATACTGTGTACTGTCAATTTTGTTAAATGTTGTGTCTTTTTATTGATAGTACACAGTATTGTTAAATCTTGAGTCTTCTTATTGATAGTACACAGTATTGTTAAATTTGTGTCTTCTTATTGACAGTACACAGTATCGTTAAATCTTGTGTCTTCTTATTGATAGTACACAGTATTGTTAAATTTGTGTCATCTTA
>NW_013866460.1:0-326 GCF_000517525.1 Limulus polyphemus
ACACATTTAGAATATAAGTGTTGGGGTGTTAGCCACATTTATAGAATAAGCATTGTGGTTGGTTAAATACATTTAGAGGATGAGTATCGTGGTGTATTAGACACGTTTATAGGATGAGTATTGTGGTGTGTTAGAAACATTTAAACGGTGAGTATTGTGGTGTGTTAGACACATTTAGAATATAAGTGTTGGGGTGTTAGCCAAATTAATAGGATGAGCATTGTGGTTGGTTAAATACATTTAGAGGATGAGTATTGTGGTGTGTTAGACACGTTTAGAGGATGATTATTGTGGTGTGTTGGACACGTTTAGAGGATGAGTATTGT
>NW_013866461.1:0-326 GCF_000517525.1 Limulus polyphemus
TGCCTTCTTATTTACAGTACACAGTATCGTTAAATCTTGTGTCTTCTTATTGACAGTACATAGTATTGTTAAATCTTGTGTCTTCTTATTGAAAGTACACAGTATCGTTAAATCTTGTGTCTTTTTATTGATAGTACACAGTATTTTTAAATCGTGTGTCTTCTTATTGACAGTACACAGTATCGTTATATCTTGTGTCTTCTTATTGACAGTACACAGTATCGTTAAATCTTGTGTCTTTATATTGACAGTACACAGTATCATTGAATAATGTGTCTTCTTATTGACAGTACACAGTATCGTTAAATCTTGTGTCTTTTTATTGA
>NW_013866462.1:0-326 GCF_000517525.1 Limulus polyphemus
AAGACACAAGATTTAACGATACTGTGTGCTGTCGATAAGAAGACACAAGATTTAACGATACTGTGTACTGTCAATAAGAAGACACAAGATTTACGATACTGTGTACTGTCCATAAGAAGACACAAGATATAAGAATACTGTGTACTATCACTAACAAGCCAAAAGAATTAACAATACTGTGTACTGTCGATAAGAAGACACAAGATTTAACGATACTGTGTACTGTCAATAAGAAGACACAAGTGCTAACGATACTGTGTACTCTCAATAAGAAGACACAAGATTTAACGATACTGTGTACTGTCAATAAGAAGACACAAGATTTA
>NW_013866463.1:0-325 GCF_000517525.1 Limulus polyphemus
TACTTAACACCAAAAGCAATTTTTTTGTTATATTTCAGCACTCATAAATTTTGGTACAGATGAAAACAGAAAAATAAAATACACTTTTTAATTGTAATTTTAATTTATTGTCTATTGTAATGACACAATGTAAGTTGTTTCATGCGGTCTATTTAAGCACAAAAACACATTTTCAACTGTACAAATCCAATATAACAATTTTTAATTCATCATGACATATTCAAAAATAAGGAAATTCAACACACTAGATCTGGACAGAACCAATTTGACTTCCCTTCTAACCATGAAACTATAAATACTATATTTCTGAATGCACTAAGTGTAT
>NW_013866464.1:0-324 GCF_000517525.1 Limulus polyphemus
ATTGTTTACTGTATAGTAGACATAAGTTATATAATTGTTTACTGTATAGTAGACATAACTTATATAATTGTTTACTTTATAGTAGACATAAGTTTATAATTGTTTACTGTATAGTAGACATAAGTTATATAATTGTTTACTGTATAGTAGACATAAGTTATATAATTGATATATAGATATAAATTTTTTCTGGTTATTACAGCGTCATGTATTTCGTTTGTATTTTTATGGTCATTTAAAGATTCATGTCAACAGAGCAAAAGAAACAAGAAGAACGAGAAAAGAAACAAGAAGAGAGATTACAGCAGTTGATGGAGGAAAAAG
>NW_013866465.1:0-322 GCF_000517525.1 Limulus polyphemus
ATTCATCAATATCTTATGGTATCCTGGTGGGACAACGGTAAGTTTAAGGATACAGCAGTTAGCCCAAGATGGCTTTGCTCTAAAACAAACAAACAATATATCATGTTGAATTTCATAAGGCAAAACGTATTCCATGTTGTTTTTTTACTATAACCTTTAACTTGATAAAGACTAAAAGGATCAGGTTTGGTACTGGTTTTGAATCTCGCGCAAAGCTACACGAGGGTTATCTGCGCTAGCCGTCAATAATTTAGCAGTGAAAGACTAGAGGGAAGGCAGCTAGTCATCACCACCCATCGCCAACTTTTGGACTACTATTTTC
>NW_013866466.1:0-325 GCF_000517525.1 Limulus polyphemus
ATTGATCTACCGAATAAACAACAACTGCACGGTATTGATCTACCGAAGAAACAACAACAGCACGGTATTGATCTACCGAAGAAACAACAACAACAGCACGGTATTGATCTACCGAAGAAACAACAACAGCACGGTATTGATCTACCGAAGAAACAACAACAGCACGGTATTGATCTACCGAAGAAACAACAACAACAGCACGATATTAATCTATCGAAGAAACAACAACAGCACGGTATTGATATACCGAAGAAACAACAACAACAGCACGATATTGATCTACCGAAGAAACAACAACAGCACGGTATTAATCTACCGAAGAACC
>NW_013866467.1:0-325 GCF_000517525.1 Limulus polyphemus
ATAATCTACAGTTTGATTCCAAACTTATTGACATAAGTTCATGAAATAGTAGTTCAATAAAATTTTGAATGCGGGTCAACAAACGTGATGACATGGCTTTTGACCCGTGACCCATCTGGAGAGGGTTAATGTGAAAATCATTATTAATAAATACCTACAGTACATGTTGATGTAATTGAATATTGACTTCCCATCAGAGCAAGGTATGTGCTGAAAACAAAAGTAAAAATCAACCTGGCAATCAGTATGGTTAATAAAATATAATGTTCTTATATTTCTACTTATAAAAATTAGAATATTTTTTTGTCTGTTTGATGGCCTCACT
>NW_013866468.1:0-325 GCF_000517525.1 Limulus polyphemus
CCTGGCACAGACTAGAGTTTCTATGAAAAGTCATGATCATTACACAGAATTTCCACCTTCACTTTAACTTAAACACACGCTATAATTCACAACGATTCACGCACTTTACTTACGGTCACTACCGCTCACCTGACTCAATTATCTGCCTCTATAACTATCTATCTGCCATTATTTCTCCGCTTTATTTGCCGGGCTTATATACTAAAAAAGAGGGCGCCTGGCACAGACTAGAGTTTCTAGGAAAAGTCATGATCATTACATAGAATTTCCACCTTCACTTTAACTTAAACACACGCTATAATTCACAACGATTCACGCACTTTAC
>NW_013866469.1:0-324 GCF_000517525.1 Limulus polyphemus
TTTCAAGGAGATTGTACAGTTAAAAAGTTTCATTGCAATTGCCCAATTATTGTTGTATTTAGTACAATATTTATATAAAAATGTAATACTATAATATTTAAATGATAGTTATTTGATAACGAATACGACTAAGTAATTATTTAACTTATATTTTCAATAATCAAACAGCTCAGTCGTAATCTAGTCTTAACAATATTTTTAAATTGACTTCTCCTAGAGAGTTTTTACAAGCTAGCCGGTATGTCTGCAGACTTACAACGCTAAAATCCGGGTTTCGATACCCGTGGTGGGCAGAGCACATTGTGTATCTTTGTACTTAATTAC
>NW_013866470.1:0-323 GCF_000517525.1 Limulus polyphemus
TGGTACAAAACGCAAAACCTTCAATAACTCCCTTAAAACGCATCGTAGGAAGGTGAAATTTCGCATGATACTGTGGAACGAACTAGTGAATATACATAGCAAAAAAGGTTAAGATCCATCAAATTAGAACCCTCTGAGAGCAAGAAATCTATAACAGAGCAATATCAAAAAGCTTCACTGCAGTACACATTCTCTTTCAGAAAGCCAATAAAGTAGTAACAAAATGGACCACAAAAGTCTCAAAAATGGTAACATGAACTATGTAAATACGCATGTACGCAACGAACGTTCATAAAAATATTCGAGAAGATTCGTCCAAATGG
>NW_013866471.1:0-439 GCF_000517525.1 Limulus polyphemus
ACTGTTTGCTTGGTTTTCTTGCCACTGCTGTATCTTTCTTCTTGTTTCTTTCTCGTTCGTCTTTTTTTTTCTTTTTCCTCCAACCACTGCTGTAATTTCTCTTCTCGTTCTTCTTGTTTCTTTTCTTTTTCCTCCAACAACTGCTGTAATTTCTCTTGTTTATTTTGCTGTTCGAGCTGCCACTGTTGCAGGTTTTCTTGCAACTGCTGTTGTCTCTCTTCTTGTTTCTTTTGCTACTCTTGTATTGCTGCCATCAAGTCTGCTAAGCTGTAGTTTGATTTGCCACTTCTCGTCTCCATTTTTTTTGTCCCACTCTCTGACACCAATTGTTGCGTCTCCGTTCACTAGTTAATTTTCCGTAACTTCGTTCCGACGAAACTTTAGCGACACAAGTCCTTTCTTAATAAAACTGGTTTATTCTTTCTGAATATAACTTTAC
>NW_013866472.1:0-367 GCF_000517525.1 Limulus polyphemus
TATGATATTAGGGTAGGTTCGACACAGACATTGTTCTCTATAGATACCTTAATCTTCAGGGTTTCGACTGTATTGCAACCTTATTGATATAAATTTTAAGTTGTGAACAAAGTCAGATATTTGTTTGATGCCCATAAGAAAGGAAAATAAATTATTAATAAAGTTTACAACACCCAGAATAATTGTCAATTAATGGCATCTCATGAGTGTATTATTGTAATCTAAGAATATTAATACTGATGTTATACTATTTCAGGAGAGGTTTATGTGGATGTTGAAATTAAACTTGAAAAATAAAGTAATAGAAAATAATTTTTTATGTTGTTTGTTAAGGTAGGTTTGGACACAGACATTGACTATCAGAAAA
>NW_013866473.1:0-324 GCF_000517525.1 Limulus polyphemus
TTATATATATATATATATATATATATATATATATGATGTATATACACCAAAGATATGTTTATTCCATAGAACACATATGGATGAAAGACTCTCCATAAGTCTCAAGTCTCAGGAAGGCTGAAGCAATAAGATTATAGAACCACCAAGTGGTATCTTCGACATTATTTGGGAACCATTTATATCATAGGTAGAGATTTACACTAGATACGACAGAGGCTCAGTTTCAAAATTACCGAAATAAATAGAACCTAATCATAGTTAATTGGCATTGTATCCTAGTATCATTGGCATTATATCCAAGTATCATTGGCATTGTATCCAAGT
>NW_013866474.1:0-644 GCF_000517525.1 Limulus polyphemus
ATGTCTGTGAATTAGAATTTTTTTTATAATATTTATGTACATAAATTTGGATCATAACAGCTGTTGAGCTAGCATCACTCCAACAATGAAAACCATATCTAATTAGACATCAAAGAAGCTAGTATATGGTTATGTACTGTATCTAAACCAGATCTAATATTTTCATAACGAGACACAAGAAGAATAGTCAACTATTCGAAAGCGTTCCAGTTTTGGGTCTCGTTTTGAAAATATTACAACTTTTATAGGTGATCCTGTGTGCTAACTACTTAACCTGGATTTAAACCAGAGCTAGGTGAGTTAATCGATTACACATAATCATGTGTGATCGTTTAAATCACTATCTTAAATCTACTATTTATCGAAACCACAGCCAAGGGAATGGGCTTTGACAAATCAAATACTAGTAACACAGAAGTTAACAGATTATCTCCATTATTGATGTGGTGTGTGTTACTAGTATAAACACATCAATAATGGAGATAATCTGTTAACTTCTGTGTTACTAGTATAAACACATCAATAATGGAGATAATCTGTTAACTTCTGTGTTACTAAGATAAAACGTTAACAGATTATCTCCATTATTGATGTATTGTTTGTATTAGTAACACAGAAGTTAACAGATTATCTCCATTATTGAT
>NW_013866475.1:0-325 GCF_000517525.1 Limulus polyphemus
ACACAAGTCTTTACTTAATAAAACTGGTTTATTCTTTCCGAATATAACTTTACCGATACACTCAACTTCAACAATCGCGCTAAACAAACGCTATGTTGCGTCATCGAGTCACATGACTACTGTGACGCAACGTTTCTAGAAATATCATGTACTTTGGCGAATGTTCTAGTTCTTACTATATATAGGGTAGGCTGGTATATAAAAGAGGGGAATGTAATGTCTGGGTAGATAGTGAGTAATTGAATTGCAATCACAGGGTATTGTTGAAGTTAACGTTCGTTCGTTACAGTGTTGTTTTAGCGCGAGTATTGAGATTAAGTGTATC
>NW_013866476.1:0-325 GCF_000517525.1 Limulus polyphemus
AAACACATACAGTGTTGAAGCAAGCCCTAAAAGTAAAGTGTGAAACTGAAATACAATCCCATTGTGAGGAAACTGAAGATGGCATCGATACTGATGAGAAATGGTAATATGGAGGTAAGCATCCAAAATGTCCATCTTGGTTGGAAGTGTGAAAAAGGATTCCATGGTAACACGGGAAAGCTTGAAGCAGGACAGATCGATCACAGGAAGGCAGTCCCCAGTCTGTTTGGGAATGACAAAAAGCCTGGCTGACAGGCTCAATATTGCACTGAGAGAAAAGAGTCTAAAAAGCCTCTGACAGACATTGACTGGCAGTGGGATCCTA
>NW_013866477.1:0-325 GCF_000517525.1 Limulus polyphemus
GGCTGATTAAGTCGATGGTCAATGTATCCTCCTTGTGTAACAGACAATAAATCGTTCTTTAACATATCTAATTCGCTTTTCAATTTACTAATGTTTTCCATTTGTACCTCTTGCCATTGTTGTTGATTTTACTGTAGTTGCTGCTGACTTACTTCCTGTTTCCTTTCTTGTTCCAGTTGCCACTGCTGTAATCTCTCTTCTTGTTTATTTTCTTTTTCCTCCAAAAACTGCTGTAATTTCTCTTCTTGTTTCTTTTCTCGTTCTTCTTGTTTCTTTTCTTTTTCCTCCAACAACTGCTGTAATCTTTCTTTTATCTTGTTTCTTT
>NW_013866478.1:0-218 GCF_000517525.1 Limulus polyphemus
GTACACAGTATCGTTAAATCTTGTCTTCTTTTTGATAGTACATAGTATTGTTAAATCTATTGTCTTCTTATTGAGATTAAACGGTATTGATAAATCCCCTGTCTGCTTATTGACAGTACACAGTATTTGTAAATCTTGTCTTCTTATTCATAGTACAAAGTATCGTTAAATCTTGTGTCTTCTTTTTGACGGTACACATGATTGATAAATCCTGTATC
>NW_013866479.1:0-325 GCF_000517525.1 Limulus polyphemus
GAAGACGAACAAACAATGTATCTTAGTAATCCAGGGATTAGAGTGAAGACGAACAAACAATGTATCTTAGTAATCCAGGTGTTAGAGTTAAGACGAGTAAACAATGTGTCTTAGTAATCCAGGGATTAGAGTGAAGACGAATAAACAATGTATCTTAGTAATCCAGGTGCTAGAGTTAAGACGAGTAAACAATGTATCTTAGTAATCCAGGGATTAGAGTAAAGACGAACAAACAATGTATTTTAGTAATCCAGGGATTAGAGTGATGACGAATAAACAATGTATTTTAGTAATCCAGGGATTAGAGTGAAGACGAACAAACAAT
>NW_013866480.1:0-324 GCF_000517525.1 Limulus polyphemus
TTGAAAGTACACGGTATTGTTAAATCTTGTGTGTTCTTATTGATAGTACACAGTATTGTTAAATCGTATGTCTTCTTATTGACAGTACACAGTATCGTTAAATCTTGTGTCTTTTTATTGATAGTACACAGTATTGTTAAATCTTGTGTCTTCTTATTGAAAGTACACGGTATTGTTAAATCTTGTGTGTTCTTATTGATAGTACACATTATTGTTAAATCGTATGTCTTCTTACTGACAGTACACAGTATCGTTAAATCCTGTGTCTTTTTATTGATAGTACACAGTATCGTTAAATATTGTGTCTTTTTATTGACAGTACAC
>NW_013866481.1:0-325 GCF_000517525.1 Limulus polyphemus
TTTTACTTAGTAATTACCTGTATAAAGGTAAATTGTTTTACTTAGTAATTACACGTATAACGGTAAATTGTTTTATTTAGTAATTACCTGTATAAAGATAAATTGTTTTGCTTAGTAATTACCTGTATAAAGGTAAATTGTTTTATTTAGTAATTACCCGTATAACGGTAAATTATTTTATTTAGTAATTACCTGTATAAAGGTAAATTGTTTTACTTAGTAATTACCCGTATAAAGGTAAATTGTTTTACTTAGTAATTACACGTATAACGGTAAATTGTTTTATTTAGTAATTACCTGTATAAAGGTAAATTGTTTTACTTAG
>NW_013866482.1:0-325 GCF_000517525.1 Limulus polyphemus
GTGTATCATCCTAATGTCTTTAATAGCATTGTTTCTAAAATGCCTTCCACTCGTATTTGTCAGACCACTGTTAATTAGTGTATCATCCTAATTTCTTTCATGAGATTGCTTCTAAAATGACTTCCACTCGTATTTGTCAGACTACTGTTAATTAGTGTATCATCCTAATTTCTTTAATGAGATTGCTTCTAAAATGCCTTCCACTCGTATTTGTCAGACCACTGTTAATTACTGTATCATCCTAATTTCTTTCATGAGATTGCTTCTAAAATGACTTCCACTCGTATTTGTCAGACTACTGTTAATTAGTGTATCATCCTAATTT
>NW_013866483.1:0-323 GCF_000517525.1 Limulus polyphemus
TAATTAAATCCAACAAACCACATGACGATAAACTTCCCATGATCAAGACCACAGGGTGGCTGGGGTAATTAAATCCAACAAACCACATGACGATAAACTTCCCATGATGAAGAGTACAGGGTGACTGTGGTAATTAAATCCAACAAACCACATGACGATAAACTTTCCATGATCAAGACCACAGGGTGGCTGTGGTAATTAAACCCAAGTGCCTTAGAATTTGTTGTGGAGGGTAACGAGAAAACCAATTTTCACAAGACAGGCGCCGAATATTCTACCTGTCCTGTCCTGAAATTAGAAAATCAAGATATAGTTATTTTATT
>NW_013866484.1:0-322 GCF_000517525.1 Limulus polyphemus
TTTTAGTTAGAAACCGTTATGTTTGTTCTCAACTATTTTAGTTAGAAACCGTTAGGTCTATCCTCAACTGCTTTGGTTAGAAACCGTTATGTTTGTTCTCAACTATTTTAGTCAGAAACCGTTAGGTCTATACTAAACTGCTTTAGTTAGAAACCGTTATGTTTGTTCTCAACTATTTTAGTCAGAAACCGTTAGGTCTATCCTCAACTGCTTCAGTTAGAAACCGTTATGTTTGTTCTCAACTGTTATATTTAACATTCGTTAAGTCTGCTCTCAGCTATTTTAGTTAGAAACCGTTATGTTTGTTCTCAACTATATTAGT
>NW_013866485.1:0-325 GCF_000517525.1 Limulus polyphemus
ACTTGGAGGTTTCCATCATGATGTTCTCATGCTTCACCTTCATTTGGAGGTTTCCATCATGATGTTCTCATGCTTCACCTTCATTTGGAGGTTTCCATCATGATGTTCTCATGCTTCACCTTCATTTGGAGGTTTCCATCATGATGTTCTCATGCTTCACCTTCATTTGGAGGTTTCCATCATGATGTTCTCATGCTTCACCTTCAGTTGGAGGTTTCCATCATGATGTTCTCATGCTTCACCTTCACTTGGAGGTTTCCATCATGACGCTCTCATGCTTCACCTTCACTTGGAGGTTTCCATCATGACGTTCTCATGCTTCACC
>NW_013866486.1:0-325 GCF_000517525.1 Limulus polyphemus
CCATGGAAGATAAGTCCTAGTCTACGTCCATGGAAGATATGTCCTAGTCAAAGTCTATGGAAGATAAGTCCTAGTCTACGTCCATAGAAGATAAGTCCTAGTCTACGTCCATGGAAGATTAGTCCTTGTCTACGTTCATGGAAGATAAGTCCTAGTCTTCGTCCATGGAAGATAAGTCCTAGTCTACGTCCATGGAAGATAAGTCCTAGTCTACGTCCATGGAAGATAAGTCCTAGTCTACGTCCATGGAAGATAAGTCCTAGTCTATGTCCATGGAAGATAATTCCTAGTCTACGTCTATGGAAGATTAGTCCTTGTCTACGTC
>NW_013866487.1:0-325 GCF_000517525.1 Limulus polyphemus
AAGGCACAAGATTTAACGATACTGTGTACTATCAATAATAAGACAAAAGATCTAACGATACTGTGTAATGTCAATAAGAAGACAAAAGATTTAACGATACTGTGTACTTTCAATAAGAAGACACAAGATTTAACGATACTGTGTACTGTCAATAAGAAGACTAAGATTTAACAACACTGTGTACTTTCAATAAGAAGACACAAGATTTAACGATACTGTGTACTATCAATAAAAAGACACAAGATTTAACGATACTGTGTACTGTCAATAAGAAGACACAAGATTTAAAGATACTGAGTAATGTCAATAAGAAGACACAAGATTT
>NW_013866488.1:0-325 GCF_000517525.1 Limulus polyphemus
TTCCTTTTGTCTTGAATCATTGTCCAATACTAACAGATCTTATAACTCAGATTTCCTTTATTACTTGTGCTTTGAATCATTATCCAATACCAACAGATCTTATAACTCTGATTAACTTTATTCCCCGTGTCTTGAATCATTGTCCAATACTAACAGATCTTATAAATCAGATTTCCTGTATTCCTTGTGTCTTGAATCAATGTATAATACTAACAGATCTTATAACTGAGATTTCCTTTATTCCTTGTGTCTTGAATCATTGTTTAATACGAACAGATTTTACTACTATGATTTCCTTTATTCCTTGTGTTTTGAATCATTGTCC
>NW_013866489.1:0-321 GCF_000517525.1 Limulus polyphemus
ATTACAACTTTAACTAGGAAGAATGCGAAACTGTGTTAAATTTTTACAATTTTAACTTGGAAAGATGCAAGGCTTGTACTAGAAATTACAACTTTAACTTGGAAAGATGCACGGCTTGTACTAGAAATTACAACTTTAACTAGGAAGAATGCAAGACTGTGTTAGATTTTACAATTTTAACTTGGAAAGATGCAAAGCTTGTACTAGAAATTACAACTTTAACTAGGAAGTATGCGAGACTGTGTTAAATTTTACAATTTTAACTTGGAAAGATGCAAGGCTTGGGATAGAAATTACAACTTTAACCAGAAAGATGCAAGG
>NW_013866490.1:0-325 GCF_000517525.1 Limulus polyphemus
CTTTATCCTTGTTTCCAATGGCTGGAGTCTCCCGCAGTCGAGAAGAACTAACTGTGTAAACTTTTCCTTGTGTTTTATCCCAGTAACGTGACAGTTTAGGAATTTTAGTGTCAAACAATTAACTACACAAAAAATAATAATATTTAAAAAATTAAATAAATAAATAAAAAAAATATAAAAAAAAAGTAATATGTAACTACTAACTTCTTGTTAAATGGCAGTATATATATATATATATTTCAACTAAATCAGGTCAGGGAATTTGGGGGCATATCGTCTGCCGATGGCGCCTCCATAACTCGCAAACAACAAATATATATATATA
>NW_013866491.1:0-325 GCF_000517525.1 Limulus polyphemus
TTTATAACTTTCCAATCTTAAACAAAAGATAGAGAAATCAGTGTTTCTTGTGGGAAGGGGGTCTTGTATCAAACATGTGGTCATAGTTTATAACTTTCCCATCTTAAACAAAAGATAGAGAAATCAGTGTTTCTTGTGGGAAAGGGGTCTTGTATCAAACATGTGGTCATAGTTTATAACCTTCCCATCTTAAACAAAAGATAGAGAAATCAGTGTTTCTTGTGGGAAGGGGATCTTGTATCAAACATGTGGTCATAGTTTATAACTTTCCCATCTTAAACAAAATATAGAGAAATCAGTGTTTCTTGTGGGAAGGGGATCTTGT
>NW_013866492.1:0-325 GCF_000517525.1 Limulus polyphemus
ATGGCATCTGCATCATCCCTACATAATAGAACAGACATACAGTGTAGTAGAATGTTACCAAGCAAAAATAGGGTAAATCAAACTCTGCTGTGATTGAATAGTTAATTAGAATTAACATATAGCAATATGTATAAAATATTTTATGGTTTTCAGCAGATATTACTATTTATTCAAAGCAAAAGGTTTTAGAAACTAGAAATCTTTGACATATTTAGCTTTTTGTAACTCCAAACTCATAAAGTATGTTTGACATTTTTCTCTTTGGTGTTGTCGTTAAATGTTTATGTATGAATTGATTATAATACACTTGATGTTGGCAGTTTGT
>NW_013866493.1:0-467 GCF_000517525.1 Limulus polyphemus
TGTTGTGTGTTACACAAGGAGGATACGTTGACCATCGACTTAATCAGCCCCAGACAATGGCAAGCCCCTTACAGAGCCCGCAGCTAAACCCTAATGCAGACATATTCAGTCCCGTTAGAAGTCACATCCCAGATATGAATGTCAAAGTAATAGGAGTGATCCAGTGCGAAGGAAGCCGCAGGAATGCGATGAGAAGGCACCATGGGAAGCATATAGAGCACAATTCGAGGTACTGGCAGAGATGAATGGATGGACAGAGGAACAGAAAGCTGTATATCTGGCAACGAGCTTGAAGGGACAACCACTGGAAATACCTGGACAGTTGACAGCAGCCGACAGACACAACTATAGAACACTGGTAGAGGCTCTGGAACTCAAATACGGAACCCAAAACCAGTCAGAAGTCTACAGGGCCAGGTTCAGGATGAGAGTCCGTGCTAAAGGAGAGAGCCTGCAATAGCTGGCAC
>NW_013866494.1:0-325 GCF_000517525.1 Limulus polyphemus
CTAGTTACACCCGACCCAGTTTATAGAAGTTACCAGTAACTACTAGCTACGCCCGACCCAGTCTGTAAAAATTACTGGCGTGCAACAACTAGCTAGCCCAACCCAGTTTGTAGAAGTTACCAGCATGAAACTACTAGCTACGCCCGACCCAGTCTGTAGAAATTACCGGCATGCAACAACTAGCTATACCCAACCCAGACTGTAGAAATTACCGGCATGCAACTACTAGCTACGCCCGACCCAGTCTGCAGAAGTTACTGGCATACAACTACTAGCAATGCCCGACCCAGTCTGTAGAAGTTACCGGCATGCAAATACTAGCTAC
>NW_013866495.1:0-325 GCF_000517525.1 Limulus polyphemus
GTAGACTGTATTTAATTAATAAAATAACTACACTGTAATAACGGCATGACGAAACTTCCCGTGATTGAATAATAACAGTAATTAAACTATATAAAATATAGGCTGTATTTAATTAATAAAATAACTACACTGTAATAACGACATGGCGAAACTTCCCGTGCTTGAATAATAACAGTAATTAAACTATATAAAATATAGGCTGTATTTAATTAATAAAATAACTACACTGTAATAACGACATGGCGAAACTTCCCGTGTTGGAATAATAACACTAATTAAACTATATAAAATGTAGATTGTATTTTGTTTGTTCGTAGTTAAGCAC
>NW_013866496.1:0-324 GCF_000517525.1 Limulus polyphemus
GGTTGTTTGTTATATAGATAAGAATGTGCCAAGTTCGCTGTTAGTCGATAAAAGACTTATAAGGACAGGTTGATTAGGTTGTTTGTTATATGGATAAGAATGTGTCAAGTTGCTTGTTAATTGATAAAATACTTGTAAGGACAGGTTGATTAGGTTGTTTGTTATATGGATAAGAATGTGTCAAGTTCGCTGTTAGTCGATAAATGACTTGTAAGGACAGGTTGATTAGGTTGTTTGTTATATGGATAAGAATGTGTCAAGTTCACTGTTAGTCGATAAAGACTTGTCTGGACGGTTAATTAGGTTGTTTGTTATATGGATAAG
>NW_013866497.1:0-324 GCF_000517525.1 Limulus polyphemus
CTTCACCGTTAAAGTACGAAAACTTTGATTAAACTTTTTTAAAGAAAAAACGTAGTTTCGCTTCTCTGTATATTAGCACAAACCGTTATATTATTAAATAAGACAAGCATGTATACTGTTAGTTTCGAGGTTTACCTATTATTAATATTATGCTGTTCATAGCTTTTTTTACAGATAGTTTCGTGAATCTGCTTTCCCTTTTGCATCTTTTAAGTATAAACACTCCATTCTCATCTTGTTCACACTTTATCAGTCATTACACACACACGTTCTTTAACATTTATTTTTATATCTATCAGTTAATATACTTTGTATTCTATAACA
>NW_013866498.1:0-325 GCF_000517525.1 Limulus polyphemus
ATATAAGAATATTTTTTAATGTATCGTAAATCACTTGATGAATTGATGTAAGTATACGTTTTAATGGATGGTAAGTCTCGTGATTAATTCATATAAGAATATTTTAATGTATGGTAAATCACTTGATGAATTGATATAAGTATACGTTTTAATGGATGGTAAGTCTCGTGATTAATTAATATAAGAATATTTTTTAATGTATGGTAAATCACTTGATGAATTGATGTAAGTATACGTTTTAATGGATGGTAAGTCTCGTGATTAATTCATATAAGAATATTTTAATGTATGGTAAATCACTTGATGAATTGATATAAGTATACGT
>NW_013866499.1:0-325 GCF_000517525.1 Limulus polyphemus
TCTTCTTATTGACAGTACACAGTATTGTTAAATCTTGTGTCTTCTTATTGATAGTACACAGTATTATTAAATCTTGTGTCTTCTTATTGACAGAATACAGTATTGTTAAATCTTGTGTCTGGTTATTGATAGTACACATTATTGTTAAATATTTTTTCATCTTATTGACAGTACCCAGTATTATTAAATCTTATGTCTTCTTATCGACAGTACACAGTACTGATAAATCTTGTGTCTTTTTATTGACAGTACACAGTATCGTTAAATCTTGTGTCTTCTTATTGACAATACACAGTATTGTTAAATCTTGTGTCTTCTTATTGAC
>NW_013866500.1:0-323 GCF_000517525.1 Limulus polyphemus
CTTTTTTATATATAGTACACAGTATTGCTAAATCGTGTGTCTTCTTATTGAGAGTACACAGTATTGTTAAATCTTATGTCTTCTTATTGACAGTACACATATAGTTAAATCTTGTGTCTTTTTATTGACAGTACACAGTATCGTTAAATCTAGTGTCTTTTTATGACAGTACACAGTATCATTAAATCAAGTGTCTTCTTATTGACAGTACACAGTATCGTTAAATCTTGTGTCTTCTTATTGACAGGACACATTATTGGTAAATCTTGTGTTTTCTTACTGACAGTACACATTATCGTTGAATATTGTTTATTCTTATTGAC
>NW_013866501.1:0-325 GCF_000517525.1 Limulus polyphemus
GCCAGCTTCGCATGGTGTTTTACCTTCAAAACGATACCGTGCTAGCTTCGCATGGCGTTTTACTTTCAAAACGATACCGTGCTTGTTTCGCATAGTGTTTTACCTTCAAAACGATACCGCGCCAGCTTCGCATGGTGTTTTACCTTCAAAACGATACCGTGCTAGTTTCGCAATGTGTTTTACCTTCAAAACGATACCGTGCTAGTTTCGCAATGTGTTTTACCTTCAAAACGATACCGTGCCAGCTTCGCATGGTGTTTTACCTTCAAAACGATACCGTGCCAGCTTCGCAATGTGTTTTACCTTCAAAACGATACCGTGCCAG
>NW_013866502.1:0-325 GCF_000517525.1 Limulus polyphemus
GACTTTAGACGTTCACTCAAGTGGAAGAGTTTGTTGTCTTTAGACATCCACTCAAGTGGATGAGTTTGTTGTCTTTAGACGTACACTCAAGTGGATGAGTTTGTTGTCTTTAGATGTTCACCCAAGTAGTCGAGTGTGCTATCTTTAGACATTCACCCAAGTGGATAAGTTTTCTGTCTTTAAACATTCACCCAAGTGGATGAGTTTGTTGTCTTTAGACGTTCACCCAAGTAGTCGAGTGTGCTATCTTTAGACATTCACCCAAGTGGATGAGTTTTCTGTCTTTGAACATTCACCCAAGTGGATGAGTTTGTTGTCTTTAGAT
>NW_013866503.1:0-320 GCF_000517525.1 Limulus polyphemus
ATAATTTGTCGGTTTCAAACACTTTCAGTTTTAAATATTACTGTATCCAATATACAGGCAAAACAGCTTGAAATGTAGTCACACAAGCTTTTTAAATCTAACATTAAAATTTTTTTTGCCCATAATCAACAAGTCTAATCCTCAGACAAAAACTAGAATTTTAGTACATTTAAAAGAAAAAAAAAAGATCAGATAACTTTTTCTGTTAGTGATTTTCTTGAGCCATTAAACTAGAAATTAATCTAATTTACTAAGTATAGAATACACATAAGTATGATTATTTTTTGTAAGATAAAACAGTGGAAAATAATACTAATAAT
>NW_013866504.1:0-323 GCF_000517525.1 Limulus polyphemus
CGATGCTGGTCCACGTATCTTTTGCCCAAGAACAGGTTACTTAACATGTGAATTGTTTTGTTGTACAAACAATTCTGGTCCACGTATCTTTAGCTCAAGAACAGTTTCCTTGATATGTGAATTGTTTTGTTGTACAAACAATGCTGGTCCACGTATCTTTAGCTTAAGAACTGGTTCCTTGACATGTGAATTGTTTTATTGTACAAACAATGTTGTCTACGTATATTTAGCTAAACAAACATGTGCTTTGACATGTGAATAATTTTGTTGAACAAATAATGCTGGTCCACGTATCTTTAGCTCACTAAACATGTTCATTGACA
>NW_013866505.1:0-324 GCF_000517525.1 Limulus polyphemus
AGACTGTGGCTAAGGTTCTCACTGACTCCACATACACCTATACATCAGTTAGACTGTGGCTAAGGTTTTCACTGACTCCACATACGCCTATAAATCGGTTACACTGTGGCTAAGGTGTTCACTGACTCCACATACACCTGTACATCAGTTATACTGTGACTAAGGTTTTCACTGACTCCACATACACCTATACATCAGTTAGACTGTGGCTAAGATTTTCACTGACTCCACATACACCTATACATCAATTAGACTGTGGCTAAGGTTCTCACTGACTCCACATACGCCAAAACATCAGTTAGACTGTTGCTAAGGCTCTCACTA
>NW_013866506.1:0-325 GCF_000517525.1 Limulus polyphemus
CCATACACACGGCTGAAAGGGCGAGCATGTTCTGTGACAGGGATTTAAACCCGCGCCTCGCAGGTTGCGAGTCCAGCGTCCTAGCCACCAGCTCATGTAGGGCACGGCTCAGCGGTGAGTCTTATGGCTTGCAACGCTAAAAATCGGGTTTCAATAGTTGCGGTGAGCACAGCCCAGATATCCAGTTGTGTAGCTTTGTGCTTCAAACAATATTCTTTTTTGTTTCTGTTTAAATATTTTCTATCCTTCTAGGTGTTAGTAATTTTCTTGTTTTATAGGCCAAACGTCTAGATTCAAGTCATCATCAATTAATTTTATTTTTTCA
>NW_013866507.1:0-325 GCF_000517525.1 Limulus polyphemus
GTGTAGATTAAGGTCCAAATTAGTCACCATGGCGTCCACTTGCTTTGCAGTTCATATACTAAAGTGCTTGAGAGCTGCAGTATAAACATATAATAATTTATAAGGTTTATTGATTAAATATTTACCCGTAACTATGTGATATAATGAACAGCAACGAGACACAAACTGATACCCGCAGAAAAAAAATCGTTTAGCTTCTGGTTGAATATTTAACATAATCCAAAACACGTGTAGATTAAGATCCAAATTAGTCTCCATGGCGTCCACTTGCTTTGCAGTTCATATACTAAAGTGCTTGAGAGCTGCAGTATAAACTTCATAAGAC
>NW_013866508.1:0-326 GCF_000517525.1 Limulus polyphemus
CCTATAAATTTATTTGAATGTGTTCAGTGAAAAACAAAAAAAGATGTTACTGATCTAACGTCATATTCCCTTATTTTCTTAAAGGTGTGTATTGAAAATGTCTCAGAACATACTGCTTTTACACGACAGGACTACTGAAGGCAGACTAAGAAACGAAAAATGAAAGACTAAAAAGGAATTGGGTTGACTCGTTATTCCTGTTACAAGATAGGACTACTGAAGGCAGACTGTAGGAACAAAAAATAAAAGACTAAAAGGAAATGACTTGACTCGTTATTCCTGTTACACGATAGAACTACTGAAGGCAGACTGTAAGAACAAAAATG
>NW_013866509.1:0-325 GCF_000517525.1 Limulus polyphemus
ATTTTAAGCAGATTAATTAGGCAGATAACGTGACAACATCATATAATCGGCTTATTAAATCAGCCAATGGTTATCGTTCTCTGTTATAAATAAATAATTCATTAAGCAGATTAATTAGGCAGATAACGTGACAACATCATATAATCGGCTTATTAAATCAGCCAATGGTTATCGTTCTCTGTTATAAATAAATAATATTTTAAGCAGATTAATTAAGCAGATAACGTGACAACATCATATAATCGGCTTATTAAATCAGCCAATGGTTATCGTTCTCTGTGATAAATAAATAATATTTTAAGCAGGTTAATTAGGCAGATAATAT
>NW_013866510.1:0-325 GCF_000517525.1 Limulus polyphemus
GTCGAAAATATCTAGTCTAAGAAGGCCCAAAAAGACAGTTATGAAAGTCGACAAAATTAGAGTGGAAGAAAACTAAAAACACGTTTTCAAAGTCAAGAAAATCTAGTGGAAAACGAACTAAAAAGACCCTTATCAATGTCAATAAAATCAGGAGGAAGTAAGATTAAAAGTCCGTTATAATAGTCGACCAAATATAGTTGAAAACTGACTAAAACCACCCATATCATTGTCAACAAAATCTAGTGGAAGGAAAACTAAAAGACATTTATAACAGTCGACAAAATATAGTTTAAGTAAGTAATTAAAAATACCATTATAGAAAGTC
>NW_013866511.1:0-324 GCF_000517525.1 Limulus polyphemus
TAAAAGTTTTAAAACAAGGACGCTGAACATGCATAGAACATAATGTCCTGAAGATCGGACACTGCATTATCGAAACATCGATAGTGAGGTCGGGTGTGGCCTTGATTACTTAACTTGGGTCGTAGGGACCAAGGTTCGAAAAATGATGCCACTGAATGCACTCAGCGTTTTCAGCTATGGGTGATTTAAAAAAGTAAAAGTCAATCGTCTTTTCGGTTCATTGAGACAGACATTAGCTCCCCTGAAAATAGTTCAAAACTATGAGTGGCTACACCTGAATTCTGGGGGTCTGTGATCTAGCCGTTTAGCAATTTTACAAAGCTA
>NW_013866512.1:0-325 GCF_000517525.1 Limulus polyphemus
GTACCTTCTGCTGTGTTTAGTGTATTGTTCTTCTGTTTCATCTGTCTCCACGAGGTTCTTCACTGTACCTTCTGCTGTGTTTAGTGTATTGTTCTTCTGTTTCATCTGTCTCCACGAGGTTCTTCACTGTACCTTCTGCTGTGTTTAGTTCAACTGTTTCATCTGTCTCCACGAGGTTTATCACTGTATCTTCTGTTGTGTTTAGTTCAACCGTTTCATCTGTCTCCACAAGGTTCTTCACTGTACCTTCTGCTGTGTTTAGTTCAACTGTTTCATCTATCTCCACGAGGTTCTTCACGGTACCTTCTGCTGTGTTTAGTGTATT
>NW_013866513.1:0-325 GCF_000517525.1 Limulus polyphemus
GTATAATATTTTATTTAATGCTATAGCGTCTGAATTTTGAGTTTTCCGACGTATTAAGCCCTATCCGATATTTTTCTTTTAATTTTTTTATCAAAAATGCACTTTTTTCTTTTTCCAAAAAAATTCATATTTTCACCGAAAAGCAAAGGCTATAGCCCATGGTTTTGTCCAAATTTTGAAAAAAATTGTTTTTCGTCATATTTCAATACAGAGATGCCTTCCGTGTAAGACTTTCAAAATGGAAATCCTTTCATCAAAATTCCCAATAGTTATTTTATAATCTGTTATTAAAACGTCGGCTAGCTTCAATTTTACTGTTTTTTTC
>NW_013866514.1:0-327 GCF_000517525.1 Limulus polyphemus
AGACCATTTAGTAGCATGCAGGACCACTGGACTAACAGACCATTTAGTAGCATGCAGGACCACTGGACTAACAGACCATCTAGTAGCATGCAGGACCACTGGACTAACATACCATTTAGTAGCATGAAGGACCACTGGACTATCAGACCATTTAGTTTGTATGCAGGACCCCTGGACTAACAGACCATTTAGTAGCATGCAGGAGCCCTGAACAAACAGACCATTTGGTAGCATGCAGGACCACTGGACTATCAGACCATTTAGAGCATGCAGGACCCTGGACTATCAGACCATTGAATAGTATGCAGGACCACTGGACTGACAACC
>NW_013866515.1:0-323 GCF_000517525.1 Limulus polyphemus
GAACCTGAATAAATTTAGAAAGCAGTTGTGATGGTGTACTTATGGTTTGAGAACATGAGGAGAACTTTGAGAAAGATCATTTGTTGGACTTTGTGTATTTTATTTTAAAGAACCTGAATAAATTTAGTAAGTAGTTGTGATATTGTACGTAAGGTTTGAGAACATGAGGAAAATCTTTGAGCAAGATCATTTGTTGGACTTTGTGTATTTTATTCTAAAGAACCTGAATAAGTTTAGTAAGTAGTTGTGATAGTGTACTTAAGGTTTGAGAACATGAGGAGAACTTTGAGCAAGATCATTTGTTGGACTTTGTGTATTTTATT
>NW_013866516.1:0-323 GCF_000517525.1 Limulus polyphemus
TACTCCATCTCGTTGGTTTCTGCTTCACTGGGGTACATCTGCTTCATCAGGAAATGTCCTATCGTTGGTAACAGTCACATCAGTGGTAGTAACTTCATCTAGAGCTTCACTGTTTCCTTTCTCAAAACTGAGTAGAGTTTCTTCTTCGACAGTGGCTTTTTTAGGTGACATTTCTTCAGCAGCCTCATTTGTTCCTTTGTTCACTTCGTCCCAACTGAAATGTCCTGGACCATGATAACGCCAAAGCCTGTTGGCATGCGCCACTTTTGGCTTACCTCGCCGACCACATTTTACCCGGAAAGTCACGTCTAAAAGACGATCCA
>NW_013866517.1:0-326 GCF_000517525.1 Limulus polyphemus
ATAAAAATTAACAATAAGGATTTCTTTCAGTACATTAAGGGTAAACAAAATATTAGGATGGGGTAGGACCCTTGAGGGATGATAAAGGTAGGCTTGTATCTGATGTTTATGAGATGGCTGGGTTATTAAATTCTGCTTTTACGTCAAGTTTTATTAAGGAAGGTTTAAGCAGTATTCCTCATCTTGAAAAGTTGATAGATGGAAACAAGGTTTGACAATATTATTTCATTAATTCTGAGCTTGTTAAGAAAAAATTGGGAAGTTTAAAAAATGATATGGCTCCTGGGCCAGATAATATTTCCCCAAGGGTTTTGAAGGAAGTTAAG
>NW_013866518.1:0-325 GCF_000517525.1 Limulus polyphemus
GTGCATTGGTTTCATCTCTGTCAGATAAATAATTTTTATTCTTTGCTTATTTTTTTCATGTAATGTGAACGCTGAATTTTCTAAATCTTACTATTTATTTAAGATAATTTTCCATCCATTTTTTTTAAAAACGATTAGCATAACATATCTTTTTCAATCAGTCTCCAGGTGTCACCTTTATTTTACTTAAACATTTAAATATACATATATTTATCCATTTTCAAAATAAAATATCCCTAGTACTTTTCACATATACTCTCGCCATCGGCTACACTGTACCGGAAATGAGATACTTACAACAGTACATAGAGAAATAGACTAAACA
>NW_013866519.1:0-320 GCF_000517525.1 Limulus polyphemus
GGGAATTTGATTGCAGATACTTGTGGGGAATTTGATTGTAGATGCTTGTGGGGAATTTGATTGTAGATGCTTGTGGGGAATTTGATTGTAGATGCTTGTGGGGAATTTGATTGCAGATACTTGTGGGGAATTTGATTGTAGATGCTTGTGGGGAATTTGATTGCAGATACTTGTGGGGAATTTGATTGCAGATACTTAGAGGAATGTGATTGCAGATGCTTGGGGGACTCTGATTACAGATGCCTGTGGGGAATCTGATTGCAGATGCCTAAAGGAATTTGATTGTAGATGCTTGTGGGAATTTGATTGTAGATGCTTGT
>NW_013866520.1:0-325 GCF_000517525.1 Limulus polyphemus
AAAAGTTGGTTTTAACAAAGATATAAGTAACTCCTATAGACTAACGAACAAGAACATTTAGAAAAGTTGGTTTTAACAAATATACATGGATCTTCTATCGACCAACGAACAAGGACATTTAGAAACGTTGATTTTAACAAAGATATAAGTAACTCCTATAGACTAACGAACAAGGACATTTAGAAACAATGGTTTTAACAAATATACACGGATCTTCTATAGACCAACGAACAAAAACATTTAGAAACATTGGTTTTAACAAATAACATGGATCTCTTATAGACCAACGAACAAGAACATTTAGAAACATTGGTTTTAACAAAGT
>NW_013866521.1:0-325 GCF_000517525.1 Limulus polyphemus
GACTGATTTTGGGTTCCGTACCTGAGTTCTAGAGCCGATACCATTGCTCTATAGTTGTGCCTGTCGTCTGCTGACAACTGTCCAAGTATTTCCAGTGGTTGTCCCTTGAAGCTCGTTGCCAGATATACCGCTTTCTGCTCCTCTGTCCATCCGTTCATCTCTACCAGTAGCTCAAATTGTGCTCTATATGCTTCCCACGGTGCCTTCCCATCAAATTCCTGTGGCTTCCTTCGTACTGGATCACTTCTAGTACTGACATTCATATCTGGGATGTGACTTCTAACGGGACTGAATATGTCTGCATTAGGGTTTAGCTGCAGGGTCT
>NW_013866522.1:0-324 GCF_000517525.1 Limulus polyphemus
TCTGCTGAGATGCAGAATCTATGACAAAGTTGCACCTTTGGCCATCCAGCTTCCCTGTCATGTAGATACTATGTGTGGTTGCCATTTTACACTTAGCTGTTGGGACTTTCACGATGGAGTTTGGTGGGCGTCCCTTAGCACCAACCACTACTGGTTTCCCGAAGCTGACTTATTGGTGGTATTTTTCCTACATTGGCCCCTCAGATGTCCTTGCTCCCCACAGTTCCAACAGCCTTTCTGGGTAGCAGCCTTTACTGCTGTATCGTCTCCCCTGTGTTGAAGTTGCCAGCATTGAGCTCTCTTGTGCCCAGGTTTGTTACAGTG
>NW_013866523.1:0-324 GCF_000517525.1 Limulus polyphemus
TACCAGCCACTATCCATCTGTATTAAAAGACCTACCAGCCACTATCCATCTGTATTAAAAGACCTACCAGCCACTATCCATCGGTATTAAAAGACCTACCAGCAACTTTTCATCTGTATTAAAAGACCTACCAGCCACTATCCATCTTTATTAAAAGACCTACCAGCCACTATCCATCCGTATTAAAAGACCTACCATCCACTATCCATCTATAATCAAAGACCTACCAGTTACCATCTATCTACATTAAAAGACCTACCAGCCTCTATCCATTTATAATGAAAGCCTACCAGCCACTATCCATTAATATGAAAGACCAACCAG
>NW_013866524.1:0-324 GCF_000517525.1 Limulus polyphemus
GAGCATACCTCCATAAGAAAAGTTCAACTGAACCACTGGACACTATGGCAGAGACCATGCATGAAGAACTATGGATACTCTACCTCCAAGAGCTTCCACACACAAACATGGGCATTACACTAGTTGAGCATACCTCCATAAGAAAAGTTCAACTTAACCGACTGGACACTATGGCAGAGACCATGCATGAAGAACTATGGATACTCTACCTCCAAGAGCTTCCACACACAAACATGGGCATTACACCAGCTGAGCATACCTCCATAAGAAAAGTTCAACTGAACCACTGGACACTATGGCAGAGACCATGCATGAAGAACTATG
>NW_013866525.1:0-321 GCF_000517525.1 Limulus polyphemus
AGAATAATTAGCTTTAGTTCTTAAGCAAGAAGTTTGTCTTGTTTTATTCTAGACTGTAACTGTATAGCAAATATTTTACAATGTAAATCATTTCACACATTGTTTTTGCCATCCATTATAAAATAATTTTATTATCTTTCCATGCGTTCTACTTTCTTCAGATTGTCATTAACTTGGAGATTCATCTGACATCGTCAGAGGGTTATAAACTCATTTAAAACCTTAAAAACGTTCTAGGGTAAATAGCTTTTACATGTATATATATATATATATATATATATATACACTAAGTAAAAAGTAAGACCAACCCCTAACTTATTT
>NW_013866526.1:0-433 GCF_000517525.1 Limulus polyphemus
CTTGTAACTATTGTACTGACTCTGTGTGATTTCCGATCACCTCTTGATGTATTCCACGTAAGAGAAAAGAACGGTTTACACGACTACAGAGAGAGAGAATCTGTAGGAGACCAAAGCTAATAACGGTTTATTAAGAAATGTTGGTGACCCTGCTCATATCCTTCCTGTCACTCTACAGACACGAACCGTGCACAAGAGTAGGCACCCGCTACAATTTATTATAATGTATAGACACATCTTCATCGTTACGATCTTCCATTCTGATCTCTCGACGGGTCAGCGATAAGTTTACGGACATACAATACTGAAATCTGGGATTCGAGTTCCCGCGATGGACAGGAGCGTAAATGGCCCGTTTTGTACCTTGACGTTAAAACACACACACACACATCAGCATCTAAAAACAAAACAAAACCAAGATCGTATAGTAAGA
>NW_013866527.1:0-322 GCF_000517525.1 Limulus polyphemus
AACTTTGTGATCATTTCAAGTTGGAAAAGTAATAAGAGAGGTTAAATTAAGATTTTTATTTTTTGATGGAAAATTAACATCTTTTGGGGAACACATCTGAAATCTAATTACACAATGAAGCGGATAAAGCATTTGTCTCAGTTTACTTAAATTAAAAACTTCACTGGAGGTTTGAAGTTTTAGATCATCACCAATGACAAAAACACAGCTATGTGGATCCTCCAGTTCCAACTATTATTAATAATACTACATAAACTATTACAGCTGTGTTGATCCTCCAGTTCCAACTATTATTAATAATACTACATAAACTATTACAGCT
>NW_013866528.1:0-325 GCF_000517525.1 Limulus polyphemus
GAAAGTGTGGGACTAACCAAGTAGGTCAACACTACGTATTTTGTTTTGAAATTTTGGACTATTGAATTACTTCTATCCACGTACTTGGATATTTGAAAGTGTTAGACTGTCGAAGTAAGTCAACATCAGGTATTTTGTTTTAGAAAGTGTTGGACTATCGAAGTAATTTTACACCATGTACTTTGTTTTTTGAAAGTGTTGTACTGTCGAAGTAATTTTACACCATGTACTTTGTTTTTTGAAAGTGTCGGACTATCGAAGTAGGTCTACACCATGTACTTTGTTGTTTGAAAGTGTTGGAATATCGATGTAAGTTAACATCACG
>NW_013866529.1:0-320 GCF_000517525.1 Limulus polyphemus
CCCAGCTGTAGAACACGAGTGTGTAAGTTGATCGTCCTGCAAGAATTAACTAAAACAATTCAACACCTCTATACTATCAGTGGTTGTCATTTGGCAGCTTTCTGGTCCCGCACATCTACCAGCTTTCATTAATCACGTGGTTTGTTCCCAGCTGTAGAGCACGAGTGTGTAAGTAGCTCGACCTGCAAGAATTAACTAAAATAATTCAACACTTCTACACATTCTGTGTTTATCATATGGCAGTTTTCTGGTCATGCACATCTACCAGCTTTCATTAATCACGTGGTTTGTTCCCAGCTGTAGAATACGAGTGTGTAAGT
>NW_013866530.1:0-325 GCF_000517525.1 Limulus polyphemus
CATTAAAATCACCTGGAACACAACTTTTTGTCTATTACTTACACCTATATTTGGAAGTCACGACGAAGGCATTAAAATCACCTATAACACAACTTTTTGTCTATTACTTACACCTATTTTTGGAAGTCATGTCGAAGCCATTAAAATCACCTAGAACACAACTTTTTGTCTATTACTTACACCTATTTTTGGAAGTCACGACGAAGCCATTAAAATCACCTATAACACAACTTTTTGTCTATTACTTACACCTATTTTTGAAAGTCATGTCGAAGCCATTAAAATCATCTAGAACACAACTTTTTGTCTATTACTTACACCTATT
>NW_013866531.1:0-325 GCF_000517525.1 Limulus polyphemus
ACCTACTGTTGTCATACAATCATTCTGTCAAGCTTACTAATTATCACTTATTGCTGTTAATAATACTTTCTAGTGGCTATTCAACACCTACCGTTGTCATACAATCATTCTGTCAAGTTTACTAATTATCACTTATTACTGTTAATAATACTTTCTAGTGGCTATTCAACACCTACCGTTGTCATACAATCATTCTGTCAAGCTTACTAATTACCACTTATTACTGTTAATAATACTTTCTGGTGGCTATTCAACACCTACCGTTGTCATACAATCATTCTGTCAAGCTCACTAATTACCACTTATTACTGTTAATAATACTTTG
>NW_013866532.1:0-322 GCF_000517525.1 Limulus polyphemus
GTCACATATCGGTAGCAGGGGTCACATATCGGTAGCAGGAGTCACATATCGGTGGCAGGAGTCACATATCGGTAGCAGGAGTCACATATCGGTAGCAGGGGTCACATATCGGTAGCAGGAGTCACATATCGGTATCAGGAGTCACATATCGGTAGCAGGGGTCACATATCGGTAGCAGGGGTCACATATCGGTAGCAGGAGTCACATATCGGTAGCAGGGGTCACATATCGGTAGCAGGAGTTACATATCGGTAGCAGGAGTCACATATCGGTAGCAGGGGTCACATATCGGTAGCAGGAGTCACATATCGGTAGCAGGAGT
>NW_013866533.1:0-325 GCF_000517525.1 Limulus polyphemus
GGTGAGTGGCAAGAAAGAAGCCATTACTGAAAAAGAATCATCTTAAGTCTCGTATGGAGTCTCTGACAAAGCATGTAAATGATACTGGAGACCTATCCAAAAAGACTCATAGCCAAAGGTGCTTCCACCAAATACTGACTGAATACTTATGCAATCAACAAATTTCAATATATATATTCTTTGCAGGTTTTGCTGACATTCCATCTCCTTCACACATAACAGTGTTAAGTTCATTAAAATAATTTTTTACATTATTTGTATTTCATCAGGGGTGAATACTTTTGCAAGACACTGTATATATATATATATATATATATATATATAT
>NW_013866534.1:0-482 GCF_000517525.1 Limulus polyphemus
ACTGACACTGTATAGCTTGTGTTTTATAGATGTAACCGGTATATTATATTATTATACTGACACTGTATAGTTTGTTTTGTAGATGTAACCGGTATATTATATTATTAGACTGACACTGTATAGTTTGTGTTTTGTAAATGTAACGGGTGTATTATACTGACACTGTATAGTTTGTGTTTTGTAGATGTAACCGGTATATTATATTATTATACTGACACTGTATAGTTTGTGCTTTGTAGATGTAACCGGTATATTATATTATTATACTGACACTGTATAGTTTGTTTTGTAGATGTAACCGGTTTATTATATTATTATACTGACTCTGTATAGTTTGTGTTTTGTGGATGTAACCGGTATATTATATTATTATACTGACACTATATAGTTTGTGATTTATAGATGTAACGGGTGTATTATACTGACACTGTATAGTTTGTGTTTTGTGGATGTAACCGGTATATTATATTATTATACTGACA
>NW_013866535.1:0-497 GCF_000517525.1 Limulus polyphemus
ATTGTGATGCATGGTAGGAAACGAGCACTTACAGATGTCTGTGGTACCAAACATGTACATATTGTGATGTATGGTAGGAAACGAGCACTTATAGGTGTCTGTGGTCCCAAACATGTACATATTGTGATGTATGGTAGGAAACGAGCACTTACTGGTGTCTGTGGTACCAAAAATATACATATTGTGATGTATGGTAGGAAACGAGCACTTACAGATGTCTGTGGTACGAAACATGTACATATTGTGATGTATGGTAGGAAACGAGCACTTACAGGTGTCTGTGGTACCAAACATGTACGTATGGTAATGTATGGTAGGAAACGAGCACTTACAGGCGTCTGTGGTCCCAAACATGTACATATTGTGATGCATGGTAGGAAACGAGCACTTACAGATGTCTGTGGTACCAAACATGTACATATTGTGATGTATGGTAGGAAACGAGCACTTATAGGTGTCTGTGGTCCCAAACATGTACATATTGTGATGTATAGGTA
>NW_013866536.1:0-456 GCF_000517525.1 Limulus polyphemus
GCACACCAGGCATGTCGCTGAGGATGAATGTGGGTCTAACAAGGCAAGTGAACAATAGTTAAAAACTAAATTATTATTACACAATAAACGCTGCAAGTAATCGAATTCTTGCGTTCGAGCCAAGAAAAAAGAAATGGTAAAACTAAAAGGTGGGGAATTCGCTATTTTTTTGGTCTTTACAGATGGCACCTTCGTAGCTTTGTTGTATCGCTACACTCTGCTGACGCTGTACATTCATTCTGGTGTTACTTTTTCCTTATGGCTTATCTTAATATACTACATGTTGTGTTTGTTTTTTACCGATGGTGTACATTAGTATACTACATGTTTGTTTTTTACCGATGGTGTACATTAGTATACTACATGTTGTGTTTGTTTTTTACCGATGATGTACATTAGTATACTACATGTTGTGTTTGTTTTTTACCGATGGTGTACATTAGTATACTACATGTT
>NW_013866537.1:0-325 GCF_000517525.1 Limulus polyphemus
ATGAACAATATGAACTCAGCTGTACACAGAAGAAGAGCTTGTCAGTTTAAAACCAGTCTTCATTTACAATAGCTGTCCACCGAATATACACTCCCTTTCAGCTGTGGGGTCATTATAATGTTATAGTCAATCCGACTTTTCGTTGGTAAAGAGTAACACAAGAGTTGGCTTTGAAAGATGTTGACTATTACCTTCCATTTAGTCTCTCACTTCTAAATTTGGGACGGCTAACAAATACTCTCGACTAGCTTTGCGCGAAATTCAACATAAAAACAAGAAGGAATCCTCAATAGTAGCGGCACTTAAAATTATGCATCCCGACTAT
>NW_013866538.1:0-356 GCF_000517525.1 Limulus polyphemus
ATGACGTAATATCGTTTTCACCTTCAGAACAAGCCGACTCACGTGCGTTTGAGATGTTGCTGTCACGGTGATTTAGAAGGCGTGTCTTGGTAGATTGATTGACGGTACTGCTACAGTATTTAGTATAACGTGAGTAACGCATGCTTCTACGTTATTTCTGACTGATTTATGAAAAAAAAAGAACAGAAAAAAAAACGATCTTTTTTCTCAAATTCAATATAACTTTTTATTCCCACCATGGATGTTCATGAGGTGCAAAAATCAGATGATCAATAAGTGAACTTCCACAAACAACCCATGGGGCTATTCCTACTTCTCTTAATCAGCTGTGACGTGGAGATATACTACAACCATGG
>NW_013866539.1:0-325 GCF_000517525.1 Limulus polyphemus
GCTGTAGTTCGTACTTTACACTGTAGCAAACTGCTATGTTGTAGCCCACCGTTAGCTGTAGTTCGTACTCTACACTGTAGTAAACCGCTATGTTGTAGCCCACCGTTAGCTGTAGTTCGTACTTTACACTGTAGCAAACCGCTATGTTGTAGCCCACCGTTAGCTGTAGTTCGTACTTTACACTGTAGTAAACCGGTATACTGTAGCCGACCGTTAGCTGTAGTTCGTACTCTACACTGTAGCAAACCATTATATTGTAGCCCACCGTTAGCTGTAGTTCGTACTTTACACTGTAGCAAACCATTATATTGTAGCCAACCGTTAG
>NW_013866540.1:0-326 GCF_000517525.1 Limulus polyphemus
GTTGGAGGAGAAAGAAAAGAAACAAGAAGAACGAGAAAATAAACAAGAAGAGATTACAGCAGTGGCAAAAAAATCTGCAACAGTGGCAGCTCGAACAGCAAAATAAACAAGATGAGAGATTACAGCAGTGGCAACTAGAACAAGAAAGGAAACACGAAGAAAGTCTCCAACAGTTGCAGGAAAGTCAGCAGCAACTACAAGGAAAGTCAACAGCAGTGGCAAAAAGTACAAATGGAAAACAGTAAATTTCAAAGCGAATTAAATACATTAAATGATGATTTATTGTATTTTACACAAGGAGGATACATTAACCATCGACTTAATCA
>NW_013866541.1:0-325 GCF_000517525.1 Limulus polyphemus
GTAGATTTGACTGATCTCGCAACCACCATAAAAATAAGGAAATAAATATAAATTATGTCTCTTTCATTCTAGAATAACAACAAATTATAACATGAAAACATAAATGTTTAGACTAAATATCTTAAATATCATAACATTATATATTTATATATATTTATTATTTTTATTATATTGACTTTTAAGCCATGCTTAGCTAACAATACAGAAGTTAAAATGATGCGGCACACGTGCACTCATGTTATCGTATCCAATAATTTAAAACTGACCTTTAGTCTTTACAAAGTGACCTGTCTTGGCTGTGTTTTAGTAGTACTTGTATTTGTAA
>NW_013866542.1:0-322 GCF_000517525.1 Limulus polyphemus
CTCCCTATAAAAACTCATATGTAGTATAGTCTCCCTATAAAAACTCTCATATGTAGTATAGTCTCCCTATAAAAACTCATATGTAGTATAGTCTCACTATAAAAACTCTCACATGTAGTATAGTCTCCCTATAAAAACTCTCATATGTAGTATAGTCTCACTATAAAAAACTCGTATGTAGTATAGTCTCCCTATAAAAAACTCGTATGTAGTATAGTCTCACTATAAAAAACTCGTATGTAGTATAGTCTCACTATAAAAAACTCTCATATGTAGTATAGTCTCCCTATAAAAACTCTCGTATGTAGTATAGTCTCCCTAT
>NW_013866543.1:0-324 GCF_000517525.1 Limulus polyphemus
ACATTGAATATGTTCTTCATAAGTATTTGGATATGAGGACGGTTGATGTTGTACTACTGGTTTAGTGGGAGAGAATGATTTAGACATTGAATATGTTCTTCATAAGTAACTGGATATGAGGACGGTTGATGTTGTACTACTGGTTTAGTGGGAGAGAATGATTTAGACATTGAGTATGTTCTTCATAAGTATTTGGATATGAGGACAGTTGATGTTGTATTACTGGTTTAGTGGGAGAGAATGATTTAGACATTGAATATGTTCTTTATAAGTATTTGGATATGAAGACGGTTGATGTTGTACTACTGGTTTAGTGGGAGAGAA
>NW_013866544.1:0-460 GCF_000517525.1 Limulus polyphemus
ACAACATATCTACATGTGTTTCTTTAAATCCGACTGGATTAAATAGGACCCGATAGCTAGTATCGTTCTATCACCTTCTGTTGATTTTAATCTGCAGCCAATGTGTTTATTAACTCATATATTTACTACATATCTACATGTGTTTGTTTAACACCGACTGGATTAAATAGGACCCAATATCTAGTATCGTTCTATGACCCACTGTTGACTTTATTCTGCAGACAATGTGTTTATTAACTCATCTATTTACAAAATATCTTCATTGGTTTCCTCAAGTCCGATTGGATTAAATAGATCCAATAACAAATATCGTTCTATGACCCACTTGCGTCCTATTTAATCCAATCGTTCTTAAACAAACACATGTAGATATGTTGTAAATATATGAGTTAATGAACACATTGGCTGCAGAGTAATGTCAACATAGCTAGTATGGTTCTATGACCCACTGTTGACTTTT
>NW_013866545.1:0-325 GCF_000517525.1 Limulus polyphemus
CCTGCACAAGTAGGATGTAAGGAGGTCAATCCACACAAGTAGGATGATGGAGGTTAATCCGCACAAGTAGGATGAATATGGTTAATCCACACAAGTAGGATGATGGAGGTTAATCAGCACAAGTAGGACGATGGAGGTTAATCCACACAAGTAGGATGAAGGTTAATCCACACAGGTAGGATGAAAGTTAATCCATACAAGTAGGATGAAAGTTAATCCACACAAGTAGGATGAAGGAGGTTAATTTTACACAAGTAGGACGAAGGAGGTTAATCCACACAAGTAGGATAAAGGAGGTTAATTCACACAAGTAGGATGATGGAGG
>NW_013866546.1:0-816 GCF_000517525.1 Limulus polyphemus
CAGTACACAGTATAGTTAAATCTTGTGTCTTATTACTGACAGGACATATTATTGTTAAATCTTGTGTTTTCTTACTGAGAGTACACATTATCGTTAAATCTTGTGTGTTCTTATTGATAGTACACAGTATTTATAAATCTTGCGTCTTCTTATTGACAGTACACAGTATTGTTAAATCTTGTTGTTTTTTATTGACAGTACATAGTATTGTTAAATATTGTATCTACTGTGTACTCTCAATAAGAACAAGATTTAACGATAATGTGTACTCTCAGTAAGAAAACACAAGATTTAACAATAATATGTCCTGTCAGTAATAAGACACAAGATTTAACTACACTGTGTACTGTCAATAAGAAGACATAAGATTTAACAACAGTATCGTTAAATCTTGTGTCTTCTTATTGACAGTACACATTATTGTTAAATCTTGTGTTTTCTTACTGACAGTACACAGTATCGTTAAATCTTGTGTCTTCTTATTGACAGTATATTGTATTGTTATATCTTGTGTCTTCTTATTGACAGTACACAGTATAGTTAAATCTTTTGTCTTCTTATTGACAGTACACAGTATCGTTAAATCTAGTGTATTTTAATGAAAGTACACAGTATCGTTAAATCTAGTGTATTTTAATGAAAGTACACAGTATCGTTAAATCTTGTGTATTCTTATTGACAGTACACAGTATCGTTAAATCTTGTGTCTTTTTTTGACAGTATACAGTATCGTTAAATCTTGTGTCTTTTTATTGATAGTACACAGTATTGTTAAATCGTGTGTTTACTTATTGCCAGTACACAGTTTTGTTAAAT
>NW_013866547.1:0-325 GCF_000517525.1 Limulus polyphemus
GCTCTTGATGAAGTTACTACCACTGATGTGACTGTTACCGATGATAGGACATTTCCTGATGAAGTAGATGAACCCCACGTGAAGCAGAAGCCAACAAGACGGAGACCAGTACAGAAGAAGATACATCCCATAAAATTAAGAGACTTTGTTGAATTGTAATTTTGTGTTTGTAATTCTGTACAGTTATATAAGCTATTGGTAATTGTTATTGGTTTATTGTATGTGGTTATTGTTCGGGACAAACAATATTAAGGAGAGGCAGTGTTGCATCATCGAGATCACGTGACTATTCTCACGCCCTCTACTTTCTAGAACTATCCTGTAC
>NW_013866548.1:0-325 GCF_000517525.1 Limulus polyphemus
GGCCAGAAGTTTGAATGGACAATTTCTTGCCAGCATTCTTTCAAAACATTGAAAGAAAAATTGGCCTCTGCTCCACTTTTAAAGCTTCCAGATCCCTCACTGCCATACATACTGGATTGTGATGCTAGTAATGTCGGAATTGGAGGAGTGTTGTCTCAGAAAGTGGGCGAAAACGAACATGTGGTGGCCTACTTCAGTAGGGTTTTGAGTACACCAGAGAGGAACTACTGTGTAACACGAAGGGAGCTCCTTGCTATAGTAAAGAGTCTGGCATATTTCCATCCTTACCTCTATGGTGCAAGGTTTACCATTAGGACAGACCATG
>NW_013866549.1:0-325 GCF_000517525.1 Limulus polyphemus
AGCATTGGGCTTCCTTGGGGATGTTCTTTTATCCCACTTCAAATTATCTTCTCTGACATAGGGGGTATTGTAGTTGACTTAAGTGCTGTGACATGCAAATCAACAGATGCAGCAACATTGTTGTTTCCAATCATCATTTTATCAAAGTTAACTACACACTTCCTCGGTAGTAAATAGTCCAATCCTAATATGCATTGGTCATACAAACAGCCAAGTATACTGTCTGTTTGTTCTTAATGCTCATGAGCTCAATAGTTACCCACACTGGCCCCCACAACTTTGCATAATGTCCTGTCACACCATAGAGCTTCTGTAAAGCTTCTGG
>NW_013866550.1:0-323 GCF_000517525.1 Limulus polyphemus
ATGAACTTTGTACATTGTCCGTAAACTGTCTCACCCCTTTTGGTGGTCACTCTCGTTCAACCGAGCGCGTGTGCATTTGAACATTACTGTAGATATGATAGTAAGAAAAGCTTTTCGGTACTTGAATATCATTTCTTTGAACTTTCAAACAAGTTTTATTTCAACATATGTCCATGTATGTTGTTTCAGAGTAGAGACAAAACTAATTGCCACTACTAACAAATGTATGTAACAGTTTATAGTACAGGTGGTTTCAATAAACACCGCCTGAGCCTGACCCCTTATTACTTGATACATCCTGTTAGAAGAGATTACCAAATGAT
>NW_013866551.1:0-325 GCF_000517525.1 Limulus polyphemus
TATACTGCAGTACACATACGCTTTCAGGGAAGCCAGTAAAGGAGTAACAAAAAACGACTACGAAAATCGTAAAACTAATACTAGAAAATTTTAATTTTGTAAGTAAATGTGAAATGTTCCCAGGAACCTTGCATAAAATATTTTAAGAAGTTTCGTCTAAATGTGACGAAGTACTGGTACAAAACGCAAAACCTTCTATACCTCCCTTAATACGAATAGTAGGAACGTGAAACTTCGAATGATACTGTGGAACGAAGTAGTTAATATACATACCGAATTTGGTTAAGATCCATCGATTTAGTAACCTGTGGTAGCAGGTAATCAA
>NW_013866552.1:0-324 GCF_000517525.1 Limulus polyphemus
GATCATTAAAGAACCCAGAGGGACAACTAGCACGTTGGATCGAAAAAATAGACCAGTATAATTATAATACTGAATATAGAGAAGGAAAATCCCATGGTAATGCTGATGAACTGAGCCGAAGACCCTGCAAAAATGACTGCAGACATTGCTGCAAAAGAGAGGTTGAACTAACCAGGTGTCATCAAGCTGAGGTCAAGCTGACTGAAAGAGTTGATGATGGTGAAGTGGAACCAAATATAGATATCAAAGCAGAACAGAACAAAGACCAAGATTTGAAGCCAATAATTGATTTTCTAAATAAAAGTGTTTTGCACCCTGCTTGGG
>NW_013866553.1:0-325 GCF_000517525.1 Limulus polyphemus
AACCTTAATCCAGTTCACACCCTAATAGTTGTTGTCAAGGGCTTTGCTAATATAAATAGCATCTCTCAGTGAATATTTCTTCTCCTACACATCCATATACTACACCTTTCCATCTTACCTGCTACATCTCCTTGCTAGAACTCAGTGAATATTTCTTCTCCTACACATCCATATACTACACCTTTCCATTCTTACCTGCTACATCTCCTTGCTAGAACTCAGTGAATATTTCTTCTCCTACACATCCATATACTACACCTTTCCATCTTACCTGCTACATCTCCTTGCTAGAACTCAGTGAATATTTCTTCTCCTACACATACAT
>NW_013866554.1:0-751 GCF_000517525.1 Limulus polyphemus
GTTAATGTAAATAACGAGTTATCGTACATTAATAGTTCATGTAAATAACGAGTTATCGTACATTAATAGTTCATGTAAATAACGAGTTATCTTAAATTAATAGTTAATGTAAATAACGAGTTATCGTAAATTAATAGTTAATGTAAATAAAGAGTTATCGTACATTAATAGTTCATGTAAATAACGAGTTATCGTACATTAATAGTTAATGTAAATAACGAGTTATCGTAAATCAGTAGTTAATGTAAATAACGAGTTATCGTAAATCAGTAGTTAATGTAAATAACAAGTTATCGTACATTAATAGTTCATGTAAATAACGAGTTATCGTACATTAATAGTTAATGTAAATAACGAGTTATCGTCAATCAGTAGTTAATGTAAATAACGAGTTATCGTAAATTAATAGTTAATGTAAATAACAAGTTATCCTAAATCAGTAGTTAATGTAAATAACGAGTTATCGTAAATCAGTAGTTAATGTAAATAACGAGTTATCGTAAATTAATAGTTAATGTAAATAACAAGTTATCGTAAATTAATAGTTAATGTAAATAACAAGTTATCGTACATTAATAGTTAATGTAAATAACAAGTTACCGTAAATTAATAGTTAATGTAAATAACAAGTTATCGTACATTAATAGTTCATGGAAATAACAAGTTATCGTAAATTAATAGTTAATGTAAATAACAAGTTATCGTACATTAATGGTTCATGTAAATAACAAGCTATCGTAAATTAATAGTT
>NW_013866555.1:0-324 GCF_000517525.1 Limulus polyphemus
GTGATTGTTAGTTTAGCCCTAACGGACGATATTTTAAAGTGAGTTTAACAGAGATAAGGAAATAATTTGTCTTGTCAAAAGGTGTTCTAAAGTAAATGAACCCGTCTGTGTGGACTTTTGAAGTAAAAGAGAATTATATAAAGCTCTGTATACAAATATGGTAACCCACAGGGTAACGTAAGTGATTAAAGAGTAGAGAAAAATAATTCGCCTTGTCAATTGGATTCTAAAGTAATTGAATCAGCATGTGTGGACTTTTGATAAGAAAAGAGAATTATTTAAGAATTTGAGATGCAACTGTGATATTCCTATATTGTTACGACA
>NW_013866556.1:0-318 GCF_000517525.1 Limulus polyphemus
CCCAGTTATTATTGTAATATCAGTGCTATAGTCATTCTTTCCTCAGTTCTTAATGTAATATCAGTGCTATTGTCATTCTTTCCGTCAGTTATTATTGTAATATCAGTGCAATTGTCATTCTTTCCTTAGTTCTTATGTAATATCAGTGCTATTTTCATTCTTTCCTCAGTTCTTCTGGTAATATCAGTGCCATTTTCATTCTTTCCTCATTTATTATTGTAATATCAGTGTTATTGTCATTCTTTCCTCAGTTCTTAATGTAACATCAGTGCCATTTTCATTCTTTCCTCAGTTTTAATGTAATATCAGGGCTAATGT
>NW_013866557.1:0-325 GCF_000517525.1 Limulus polyphemus
GAGTTAAATAACACTAGCAAACCCTCTAGTCATGGAAACAACATCACCTAACCACCAGTAGACAGTTAAATAACACTAGCCAACCCTCTAGCCATGGAAACAACCCAACTTAACCGCCAGCAGAAAGTTAAATAACACTAGCCAACCCTCTAGTCATGGAAAAAGCCCAACTTAACCACCAGTAGAAAGTTAAATAACACTAGCAAACCCTCTAGCCATGGAAACAACCCAACTTAACCACCAGTAGAAAGTTAAATAACACTAGCCAACCCTCTAGACACGGAAACAACCCAACTTAACCACCAGTAGAAAGTTAAATAACACT
>NW_013866558.1:0-719 GCF_000517525.1 Limulus polyphemus
CTGTCAATAAGAAGACACAAGATTTAACGATACTGTGTACTGTAAATAAGAAGACACAAGATTTTAACGATACTGTGTAGTTTCAATAAGAAGATATAAGATTTAACAATACTGTGTACTGTCAATAAGAAGACCAAGATTTAACGATACTGTGTACTGTCAGTAAGAAGACCAAGATTTAACTATACTGTGTACTGTCAGTAAGAAAACGCAAGATTTAACAATAATGTGTCCTGTCAATATATCTTGTGTCTTCTTATTGACAGTACACAGTATCGCTAAATCTTGTGTCTTCTTATTGACAGTACACAGTATCGTTATATCTTGTTTCTTCTTATTGACAGTACACAGTATAGTTAAATTTTGTGTCTTCTTACTGAGAGTAGACAGTATTTTTAAATCTTGGTCTTCTTATTGACAGTACACAGTATCGTTAAAACTTGTGTTTTCTTATTGTCAGTACACAGTATCGTTAAATCTTATGTCTTCTTACTGAAAGTACACAGTACCGTTAAGTCTTGTGTCTTCTTAGTGACAGTACACAGTATCGTTATATCTTTTGTCTTCAACGATACTGTGTACTGTCAATAAGAAGAAACAAGATATAACGATACTGTGTACTGTCAATGTCTTCTTATTGACAGTACACAGTATCGCTAAATCTTGTGTCTTCTTAGTATCGTTATATCTTGTGTGTACTGTCAATAAGAAGACACACG
>NW_013866559.1:0-325 GCF_000517525.1 Limulus polyphemus
GATGTATGTAAATGTAGCTTCCATCATGAGAAACAGGACGTTATGATGTATGTAAATGTAGCTTCCATCATGACATACAGACTTTATGATGTATGTAAATGTAGCTTCCATCATGAGAAACAGGATGTTATGATGTATGTAAATGTAGCTCCCATCATGACATACAGGACGTTATGATGTATGTAAATATAGCTTTCTCCATGAGATACAGGATGTTATGATGTATGTAAATGTAGCTTCCATCATGAGATACAGGATGTTATGATGTATGTAAATGTAGCTTCCATCATGAGATACAGGATGTTATGATGCATGTAAAGTTCAC
>NW_013866560.1:0-323 GCF_000517525.1 Limulus polyphemus
GTACACAGTATTGTTAAATCTTGTGTCTTCTTATTGACAGTACACAGTATCGTTAAATCTTGTGTCTTCTTATTGAAAGTACACAGTATCGTTAAATCTTCTGTTATCTTATTGATAGTATACAGTATTGTTAAATCTTGGGTCTTTTTATAGATAGTACACAGTATTGCTAAATCGTGTGTCTTCTTATTGAGAATACACAGTATTGTTAAGTCTTGTGTCTTCTTATTGACAGTACACAGTATCGTTAAATCTTGTGTCTTCTTATTGACAGTACACAGTATCGTTAAATCTTGTGTCTTCTTATTGACAGGACACATTAT
>NW_013866561.1:0-322 GCF_000517525.1 Limulus polyphemus
CACGGATTCTCGTCCTAAACCTAGCCATGTAGACTTCTGACTGATTCTGGGTTCCTTACCTGAGTTCCAGAGCCTCTACCAGTGCTCTATAGTTGTGTCTGTCGGCTGTTGTCAACTGTCCAAGTATTTACAGTGGTTGTCCCTTCAAGCTCGTTGCCAGATATAGAGCTTTCTGCTCCTCTGTCCACCCATTCATTTCTGCAGTAGCTCAAACTGTGCTCTATATGCTTCCCACGGTGCCCTCCCATCGAATTCCTTTGGCTTCCTTCATACTGGAACCACCCCTATTGCTGACATTCATATCTGGGATGTGACTTCTAAC
>NW_013866562.1:0-325 GCF_000517525.1 Limulus polyphemus
CTAATAATATTCTAATTAACAATATCAGTCAGAGTCTCTGTTGCTAAACATTTTCTAATTAACAATATGAGTCAGTGTCTCTGTTACTAAAGATATTCTAATTAACAATATCAGTCAGTGTTTATGTTAACAATATCAGTCAGTTGCTCTCTTGCTAAATATATTCTAGTTAACAATATCAGTCAGTGTTTATGTTGACAATATCAGTCAGAGTGTCTGTTACTACAGATATTCTAATTCATTACTTCGGTTAAAAGACGACACTATATCCTTAGGTGTATATTTCACTCCCAGTTTTAACAGAGTGTCTGTTACTACAGATATT
>NW_013866563.1:0-322 GCF_000517525.1 Limulus polyphemus
GACAAGCCTATAAATATAAACAACGCGACACGCCAAAAACATTATCTGTTATTGGGTTGCTGTAATAGGTGTGCCATAAACTTCGTAAGCTATAACTGTAATCAACGATTATTAATCAGGAACTTCAGATATATTGACCAAGAACGTTTATAAATTTCGAACATTACAAGTCATTCAACTTCAGTGGATTCACATTGGACATTAGTACTTTTACGAAAACATTACCTAACTTCATCGGTGGAAAAAAATTGGCGTGTGATCAGTGAAGACAACAGAGCTAGCTAGCTTTATGAATTGTACCTATATCAACTCGAAATGAACT
>NW_013866564.1:0-320 GCF_000517525.1 Limulus polyphemus
GACCATCCAACTTAGACACTATGTGGGGTTTCCATTTTACACTTAGCTGTTGGGACTTTCACAATGGGGGTTGATGGGCGTCCCTCAACACCAACCACTATTGGTTTCCCCGAGACTGACTTATTGGTAGTATTCTTCTTGCACCGGCTCTTCATATGTTCTTGCTCTCCACAGTTCCAACAACCTTTCTGGGTAACAGCCTTTCCTGCCGTGGCATTTTCCCTGTATTGAAGTTGCCGGCATTAAGCTCTGTTGTGTCCAGGTTTGTTACAGTGCCAGCAACGTCCCTCAAACTTCTCTGAAAGCTGCCCTTTTCTGGC
>NW_013866565.1:0-324 GCF_000517525.1 Limulus polyphemus
ATGTCAGGAGATTGGCTTGGCCAGGGCAAGTTCTGGATACCATTTTCTTCCTGCCACTTTTGGACGTTTCTAGCAGTGTGACACAATGCTCCATCTTCCTGGAACAACGTTGTGTTCTTGTCCACGAAACCCGAGGAATAAAGTGGCAAGAGTCCTTCCTCCAATATTTAGACGTATTTCGCAAAATTTATGTAGCCAACGCACTCCACTAAGCTCGATCTCCCACCAACCCAAACAGCTCACCAAACCACCCTGCTTCACAGTTGGCTGCAATCTGTTGAACCAAAACTCTTGGTGAGGCATTTTCCAGACCCATATCCTTCC
>NW_013866566.1:0-325 GCF_000517525.1 Limulus polyphemus
TATTCTATATCTAGTAATCTCCCGACTATTCCCGAAGGTTCGAGAGGTGGCGTGACATTAGTCACGTGACCTCGCTAACGCAACAATATCAATCCCACTATTCGTTGGTAAAAAAAAAAAAGAGTAGCCCAAGAGTTTGCGGTGGGTGGTATTAACTAGTTGCCTTCTCTCTAGTATATCACTGCTAAATTAGGGACGGCTAGTGCAGATACCCCCTCGAGTAGCTTTGCGCGAAATTCAAAATTAACTAAACTAGAAAATAATAATCGATGTGTTCGAAGGAAAACGAAGTTTGATTATAAACAAGATTACGACACTTATGATA
>NW_013866567.1:0-325 GCF_000517525.1 Limulus polyphemus
TCTTGGGGCTCTGTACTTATTACCGGAAGTTTGTGAAGGACTTTGCAACTGTAGCTGCTCCACTACATGATTTGACGAAAAAAGGTCAGAGGTTTGAATGGGCAGTTTCTTGCCAGCATGCTTTTAAGACATTGAACGAAAAATTGGCCTCAGCTCCACGTTTAAAGCTTCCAGATCACTCACTGCCATACATACTGGATTGTGGTGCTAGTAATGTCGGGATTGGAGGTGTGTTGTCTCAGAAAGTTGGTGAAAATAAACATGTGGTGGCCTACTTCAGTAGGGTCCTGAGTCGACCAGAGAGGAACTACTGTGTGACACGGAG
>NW_013866568.1:0-324 GCF_000517525.1 Limulus polyphemus
GTTCCTTTAAATTGCACGTTCAATCCTTTTTTGGGCGCACCTTTTTTTCACACCTAAGGTATTTTGGTTAAATTACATATACATGCAGATCTAAAAATTTAATAAATTTCTATCATTATGTTCCATGTGTCCTAATTAATCCCGTTACTGAACGGTAAATCTGAGGAGTTATAACACGCTAAAAATAGGATTTCGATTACAACGCAGATAGCCCATTTAGTAACTTTAAGCTAAAAACAAACAAAAACTTAACAAGTCTTTGCAACTTTCATTCTCTTGCTGAAAGTACCTATACGACATGATTGTAAACAAAGATTTGTTTTG
>NW_013866569.1:0-325 GCF_000517525.1 Limulus polyphemus
ATAACAAGACTTTAAACAAGTTCATATTCTAGGGGTTTCTAATGAGGTAATAGTATAATTAGTCTTTAAACAAGTTAATATTCTTAAGGTTTATAATGAAGTTATAATATAACAAGTATTTAACGAAGTTCTTATCTTTTGAGTTTATGATGAGGAAATAAAGAACAAGGCTTTAAAAAAGTTTATATTCTTGGGGATTTATAATAAGGTAATAAAAAACAAGTTTTTAAACAAGTTCATATTCTTAAGATTTATAATAAGGTAATAATATAACAAGTATTTAAACAAGTTCATATTCTTAGGAGTTATAATGAGGTAATAATAT
>NW_013866570.1:0-697 GCF_000517525.1 Limulus polyphemus
ATAAATTGGTAAAATGTCCACATAAAGAATGATTCTAAATTTCAGAAGCCGGGCGAAGAGGAAAAACAGTTTCTGAGCACCCCTGATTACCTGATTATTTTAGTCTTATTGCTATCTCAGTATCCATGACTTAATTGCATTTTACTGAATATATATGTATGAATGTTGTATATTTATCAATTTCAATGAAATGAAATGTTTGAATCACGGAACTGTAAAATATATGATTTAAAGTGTTGTCATGTAAGAACAAATTGATCTATAATAATAAAAGTACATGTCTGTTGGTCTCTGCGTGTGACTGCCATAACTCGAAGAGGAAATAACTTAGAAACCTGAAAAATTGGATAACTAACAATACCCAGGTGCACACCCTCAGAGTCCACTTAGTATGGGTGCAAAAGGTTACGTATTATAATTTTGAATAATCCGAAGCCGAGTTAAATAATCTAAATTTAGTAGTTAAGTTGTACTTTGGATTTAGTATTTAAATAAATGGCGATATATTAGTCAATTTACGATATTTGCCAACTGGATTAATACACATCGTCTTCGTTTTTAACACAAATACGTTTTAATATGCACACAACAGTACAATATTCAATAACAATTATTACGAATAGTTATTACAAACAACGATTCATAAACAAAAGTTTCATAAACTTACAAACAATATAAAGTTTTCTTTCTAGTCTGG
>NW_013866571.1:0-324 GCF_000517525.1 Limulus polyphemus
AAGGCCTACCCAACTGCTCCACCTGATCTCCTCATGTTGTTGCTGCGGGATCAGTTTGTAGATGGTTTGGGCAGTCCACAACTTAAGATACAAGTGAAGCAAGCACACCACTCAACCATGCAGGATGCAATGGCCAGAGCTCTCGAATTTGAATTCTACGTTAAATCCAGCACAGAGATACCAAGGTTGGTACAGTCATCAGGATTCAAAGCCTGAAAAGGGCAGCTTTCAGAGAGGTTTGAGGGACTTTGCTGGCACTGTAATAAACCTGGGCACAAGAGAGCTCAATGCTGGAAACTTCAACACATGGAAGATGCCATAGCA
>NW_013866572.1:0-326 GCF_000517525.1 Limulus polyphemus
CATGCCATTTTTCTTACTAGATGGAGGTCGATTGACCTCCATGGATCCTGCCCTTGAACGAGCGGGCAGATCTCTGTCATCAGAGTGAGAATACAATGAGTGAGGACGTGATCGAATAATCGTCCTGCATTTAGGGGCCAAAGAAGGACCTGCACGGACACCAGAGGCTGGTGCTGAGGAGGTTGACCCAGGCAGTCACTGGAAAGAACAGTGGGGACAGATATTGGAGTAGATGTAGATTGATCAACTCTATTATCCATGGAGGGCAAAAGACCCCTCACATGGCGTAAAAAAGACTCAGATGGAGGCATGGAAAGGTCCGTCTG
>NW_013866573.1:0-325 GCF_000517525.1 Limulus polyphemus
CTCCGAAGAGAGCTCCGGCAAAATGACAAGAGGTGGAGAAGATCATGGATGGCCTAATTAAAGAAGGGATAGTCGAGAAACCAGATAATCCTTGGTCAGCTCCCATCGTGTTAGTCCAGAAGAAGGATGGGACCCAATGCTGCTGTGTGTACCTTAGAGCTTTTAACAGTATAACCAAAAAAGACTCATCTCCACTGCAGAGAATTGATGATACTCTCGATGCCCTAAGTGGAGCCAGACCTTGTGGAGCACAGAATAAACACAGGCAATCACCATCCAATAAAGATCCCCCTGAAGAGAGCTCCGGCTAAGTGAAAAGAGATGG
>NW_013866574.1:0-325 GCF_000517525.1 Limulus polyphemus
CAATGCATATTAGGATTAAACTATCTACTACCGAGGAAGATTGTAGTTAACTTCTATAAAATGACGATTGGAAACAACAAAAGCCAGATTCCAGTAAGTGTTGCTACATCCATTGATTTGCATGTCACAGCACTTAAATCCACTACAATACCCCCTATGTCAGAAAAGATAATTTGGGGAAAAATAAAAGAACATCCCCATGGAAGCCCGATGCTTATAGAAGCAGTGGAAGACCCATCCAGACCTGCGGATTTGAAGATTGAAAAGTCACTTGTAGCAGGTCATCAAGCGGTACCTATAACAGTAGCCAATTTCTCTAAATGTG
>NW_013866575.1:0-325 GCF_000517525.1 Limulus polyphemus
CAACATAACTTCCCGTAACTTTCTCGATATAACCGTTAGCCAGGTCGTCACTTTCCCATCTGCAGTTTCCCATCTCCGGAGAAGAATACCATCTTCATGTTTCAGCTGGTCACATTGTGCCCAATAGTTCTTTGTCACAGGGCTTAGACTAGACACCTTCTCCCAAGCAGGGTGCAAAACACTTGCTTTTAGAAAATCAATTATTGGTTTCAAATCTTGGTCTTTCTCCTGCTCTGTTTTAATATCTATACCTGCAGCTTGATGACACCTGGTTAGCTCAACCTCTCATTTGCAGCAATGTCTGCAGTCATTTTTGCAGGGTCTT
>NW_013866576.1:0-325 GCF_000517525.1 Limulus polyphemus
ATGCAGAAGACACCATGTAGTGGTCTAAACAAGTTTTTCCTCTTCTTCTATTTGATGAGGGGTGCAGAAGACACTACGTAGTGGTCAAAAGAATTTGTTCCTTTTCTTTTACTAGATGACAGATGCAGAAGACACCATGTAGTGGTCAAAAGAAGTTGTTCCTCTTCTTCTATTAGATGGCAGATGCAGAAGACACCACGTAGTGGTCAAAAGAAGTTGTTCCTCATCTTCTATTAGATGAGGAATGCAGAAGACACCACGTGGTGTTCAAAAGAAGTTGTTCCTCTTCTTCTATTAAATGAGGGATGCAGAATTCACCACGTAG
>NW_013866577.1:0-325 GCF_000517525.1 Limulus polyphemus
GATAGTTCAACCTCTCTTTTGCAGCAATGTCTGCAGTCATTCTTGCAGGGTCTTCGGCTCAGTCCATCAGCATTACCATGAGATTTTCCTTCTCTATATTCAATATTATAATTATATTGGTCTATTTTTCCGATCCAACGTGCTAGTTGTCCTTCTGGGTTCTTTAATGATCTTAACCAGCGTAACGCAGCATGGTCTGTCCTGAGGGTAAACCTTGCACCATAGAGGTAAGGATGGAAATATGTCAGACTCTTTACTATAGCAAGGAGTTCCCTCCGTGTTACACAGTAGTTCCTCTCTGATCTACTTAACACCCTACTGAAGT
>NW_013866578.1:0-326 GCF_000517525.1 Limulus polyphemus
AGATATGGGATTTAAGATCTATCCAGCTAGAGTTAAAAATGAAAATGACTGGTTTGTTTGTTTGGAATTAAGCACAAAGCTACACAATGGTCTATCTGTGCTCTGCCTATCACGGGTATCGAAACCTGGTTTCTAACGTTGTAAATCCGCAGACATACGACTGTGCCACTGGAGGGCGAAAATGAATGGAAGGGAAGGAATTTGTGAACTTACTGATTGAACATGTATCAAAGAAAAAATGAGATTTTTCTAATGTTCTAGTGATATTACGAAAAAGTGAACTTTTTGAAACGTTGGAGTGATATATATATATATATATATATATA
>NW_013866579.1:0-325 GCF_000517525.1 Limulus polyphemus
ATTCACTCATATATTTACAACTTATCTACATGGGGTTTTTTAAGACCCAACTGATTAAATAGGACCAAATAGCTAGTATCGTTCTATGACCCACTGTTGACTTTAGTCTGCAGCCAATTTCTTAATTAACTCAAATATTTACAACTTATCTACATGTGTTTCCTTAAGTCCGACTGGATTAAATAGGACGCAATAGCTAGTATCGTTCTATGACCCACTCTTGACTTTAGTCTGCAGACAATGTGTTTATTAACTCATACATTTACAACATATCTACATGTGTTTCCTTAAGTCCGACTGGATTAAAAAGTACCCAATAGCTAGT
>NW_013866580.1:0-324 GCF_000517525.1 Limulus polyphemus
GTCGTACAGTAACATTATAAGTTTATTGATAGTAGTAAGTACGGTAAAGTTTAACCCTAACTAAACTAAAGCAAAAAACCTAAACAAGTTGCAGTGTTAATATCTCTCTCTATCAAATATAGGCTGTATTTAATAAAGGCTTAAGTAATATTAGGCATAAGACAACTGGACTTGTACGTTTCGGTGTCTACAATTAGAATTTTTTTTGTATTATCTTAGAAACCCTGTATTTCAAGAAGAACTGTTGCAATAAAGATACTAATTTGACCGCAGATGTTTTGCGGGTCTTTTCTGTGTACACAGCGTGGTCACAAATAAATAGAC
>NW_013866581.1:0-328 GCF_000517525.1 Limulus polyphemus
AGCTAGCTTCCCTTTAAGTGAAATATACCTACGTCAACTCGTAATCAACTCGCTCATCGTGAACCCTCGATAAGATATCGAAGAAGTTCCTGATTAAAAGGTCTGTTTGTTTGTAATTAAGCACAAAGCTACACAATGAGCTATTTGTGTTCTGCCCACCACGGGTATCGAAACCGGTTTCTAGCGTTGTAAGTCCGCAGACATACTGCTGTGCCACTGGGGGGGGGGGGTGATTAAAAGGACGACTTAATATTGCTTGTAAGTTTTTGAAACATTTGTTTGTAATAGCTCTTTGTAATAACTGTTATTGTAAATTGTACTGTTGTGT
>NW_013866582.1:0-325 GCF_000517525.1 Limulus polyphemus
TAAAGAGGCTGACATATTTCCATCCTTACCTCTATGATGCAAGGTTTACCATCAGGACAGACCATGCTACATTACGCTGTTTAAGATCATTAAAGAACCCAGAGGGACAACTAGCACGTTGGATCGGAAAAATAGACCAGTATAATTATAATATTGAATATAGAGAAGGAAAATACCATGGTAATGCTGATGGACTGAGCCGAAGACCCTGCAAAAATGACTGCAGACATTGCTGCAAAAAAGAGGTTGAACTAACCAGGTGCCATCAAGCTGAAGTCAAGCCGACTGAAAGAGTTGATGATGGTGAAGTGGAACCAAATATAAA
>NW_013866583.1:0-324 GCF_000517525.1 Limulus polyphemus
TTTTATGGAGTTTTATTTGTTTTCCTACCTGAAATTAACCAGACATGAACTGAAATAAGCTGTTTTCTTATTCAAACAGGTTCAAGCTCAGGGAGATAGCAAGGGACCAGACAATACAGAAGCATTGCGCCAGATGTTAAGCCAACATATGGTAGGATACGACCTGCTCGTAATACAATTTATATAAAAAAATGTAAATTAAAAGATTTGTTAAATAAACATATGTGGAGAATGTTTTGATTTATTTGTTATACCAGAAAGTTTAATATACTGGTATTGCTCTATAAATAAAAGAATGTGATTGATGTTAGGAAAACACCTAGG
>NW_013866584.1:0-400 GCF_000517525.1 Limulus polyphemus
AATGAAATAAAATAAAATCCACGGAGAATAGAATAAAGTAAATTAAAATCCACGTAGAATAGAATAAAGTAAAATAAAATCCAGGTAGAATAGAATAAAGTAAAATAAAATTTATGTAGAATAGAATAAAGTAAAATAAAATCCACGTTGAATAGAATAAAGTAAAATAAAATTCACGTTGAATAGAATAAAGTAAAAAAAATTCACGTAGAATAAAATAAAATAAAATCCACGTAGAATAGAATAACGTAAAATGAAATTAATGTACAATAGAATAAAGTAAAATAAAATCCACGTAGAATAAAATAAAATAAAATCCACGTAGAATAGAATAAAGTAAAATAAAATCCACGTAGAATAGAATAAACTCATATAAAATCCACGTAGAATAGAATAAAAT
>NW_013866585.1:0-319 GCF_000517525.1 Limulus polyphemus
ATCTCATTGTTTGTTTTGGATATTCGTTATTCTTCTACGTTCTTGTAGCTCATTGTTTGTGTTGGATATTCGTTATTCTTCTACATTCTTGTATCTCATTGTTTGTTTTGGATATTCGTTATTCTTCTATATTCTTGTATCTCATTGTTTGTTTTGGATATTCGTTATTCTTCTACGTTCTTGTATCTCATTGTTTGTTTTGGATATTCGTTATTCTTCTACGTTCTTGTATCTCATTGTTTGTTTTGGATATTCGTTATTCTTCTACATTCTTGTAGCTCATTGTTTGTGTTGGATATTCGTTATTCTTCTATATTCT
>NW_013866586.1:0-325 GCF_000517525.1 Limulus polyphemus
TCACTTTGCCCATTTAGGGGCTGGATTCATTATCTGCTGCTTCCTTTTCTAATGCTCACTTTTCCCATTTTTGTCATTTTCTTACAACACTCTTTGGTACCTCTCATCCTTTCCACTCATGTTAGAAGCTTTGTTCCCCTGATGACATTTCTTAGGAATCTAGATCTCCCCTTTTTTCATCCTCTATGGCCTATTCCACTTCCTCTACCATTTCTCTTCTTACCTGATTCCTCAGTTGTTGGAACCTTTTGGGAAGAATTATCCTCCTATCTCAGTTTCATTTCTCTTCCACCTTTCTCTGGGACCTTTGTTCTGCCCTGTTTCC
>NW_013866587.1:0-325 GCF_000517525.1 Limulus polyphemus
TAATTACAACAGTAAATATAAATAAAGGATAATCAGAGTCAATATCTTATCTAATTACAACAGATTTGCTTTGCTTTTAATTATGCACAAAGCTACACAAGGGCTATCTGTGCTCTGCCCACCACGGGTATCGAAACCCGGATTCTAGCGTTGTAAGTACGCAGACATACCGCTGTACCACTGGGGGGCAATTACAACAGTAAATATAAATAAAGGATAATCAGAATCACTATATTATCTAATTACAACAGTAAATATAAATAAGGGATAATCAGAGTCACTATATTATCTAATTACAACAGTAAATATAAATAAAGGATAATCT
>NW_013866588.1:0-324 GCF_000517525.1 Limulus polyphemus
GTTACAACGTCAACTTTTTGAAGGCCATGGATAGGCCTAAATAAGATGTCTTTAATTGTGTACCAGTTTAACGGTGAATATTATTTATGATTTTAACTTTATACACAAGTGCCAAAATACTATAATTAACTAGTGTATTATTTTTGCTCACGAAACATTCGAAATTTATAGTTTTGAAATACAGACTTTGTTTTATCATCATATAATAATAATCAATTAGACAAATAAAATATTGTTTAAATGGAAGTTTTTATATTTCAGGCATACTTATTTGTATCTCAAAATGCAATTTATTCAACTTCAGTTCTTTTCCCTGACTGAGGG
>NW_013866589.1:0-361 GCF_000517525.1 Limulus polyphemus
AATTCAAAACAAACCAAACAAACAAATCGTTTCTAATCAACCGACACAGCATGGTGGTCACCAACGTTACATTCATTGCTGTTTTATCCTGATGAACAGTAAATGTTTTGACAGAAAAAAATATCATATATATAGCGGTTATTCTAATGTTGGAAGTGGCATGCAGTGTGGCTGTCACTGTTCATTCAGATAAATGTGTCTTCGAGAACACTTCCTATTCTGCTCTGAATTAGCTGGGTTGCTTAGTTTGGGCCCCTGACAATTCAATCACTAAGGGTCCTTCTCTTCATACGGGTCCTACCCATGAAGTCACCACGTCTTTCCTCAGAGAACCATCCGTTGCTATGATCAATGTTAGACC
>NW_013866590.1:0-325 GCF_000517525.1 Limulus polyphemus
TTTCATGAAATGATTGTGTTCAAACTTTGTATATAAGTTAATTGGTAAGTTTCATTAGATTAATGATTGTGTTCAAACTTTGTATATAAGTTAATTTGTAAGTTTCATTAGATTAATGATTGTGTTCAAACTTTGTATATAAGTTAATTGGTAAGTTTCATGAGATTAATGATTATGTTCAAACTTTGTACATAAGTTTATTGGTAAGTTTCATTAGATTAATGATTATGTTCAAATTTTTTATATGAGTTTATTGGTAAGTTTCATTAGATTAATGATCGTGTTCAAACTTTGTATATAAATTAATTGGTAAGTTTCATTAGAT
>NW_013866591.1:0-325 GCF_000517525.1 Limulus polyphemus
ACTTCACAATAACTTTATTGTATTTCATTATGATCTGTCTGCTGCTTCCTGCTCGTCTCACGCTATCTATATCTATTACCTAATCATCTGTCTGCCTTCTATATTCTCAACATCAATACAATGCATGTGACGTTCAATATTCTCAACATCAATGAATTATTAACAAAACTTCCTACAGTCATCTGCTTCTAACTCTTATTATAGCAAAAACTGAACAATAATAAAATATTCACTCACAAAAATAAATTAATCTCTAATATCTAAACCAAACAGTCTTTTATATCATAATGCACACCACCATTACTAATTATACTGCTTCAACAGA
>NW_013866592.1:0-325 GCF_000517525.1 Limulus polyphemus
CCTTTATTTCTTTACAACAAATTTACCACAAATATAACTGAATATGTTTGGGTTATTTACACAAACCCTTGTTGCCATAGCGACGAATGAATAATATTGAAAAGAAAGAAATAATGTCCAGAAATGACACGTCATGCGGCCTGTTAACTGTTTATATACTAGTGGTGTGTTTCTCGTGGGCTCTAGAACGATCGATAAGATTCTCACGTGGTTGTCAACATCGTAAGCATAACAAAATGTGACCCGATTTCAATGAAAATGATTCACTTATGTAAAAATACATATGACGTTTTGTGAAAAAACTATACGTAATGGAGAAAAATTG
>NW_013866593.1:0-584 GCF_000517525.1 Limulus polyphemus
ATAAAACTGGAATTCAAATAATCAGAAGATACGAATACGTGTTATGGAATATCCGTAGACGAAGCAACAGAAGCCAGATATTCAATTTGTAATTATAAAACTGGAATTCAAATAATCAGAAGATACGAATACGTGTTATGGAATATCCGTAGACGAAGCAACAGAAGCCAGATATTCAATTTGTAATATAGGTTTAAATGCATAGTGCATAAGAATAAGTAGCTTCATTACGACTAGGTATTCGGGAGAGTGTGGCAAAACTAATAAAGATACCTATTGTCGTATTCAGATGAGTATGACAAACTAATAAAGATACCTATTGCGGGTCATACTCATCCGAATAAAAACTAATAAAGATACCTATTGCGGTATTCGGATGAGTATGACAAACTAATAAAGATATCTTTTGCGGTATTCGGATGAGTATGACAAACTAATAAAGATACCTATTGCGGTATTCGGATGAGTATGACAAACTAATAAAGATACCTATTGTCGTATTCAGATGAGTATGACAAACTAATAAAGATACCTATTGTCGTATTCAGATGAGTATGACAAACTAATAAAGATACCCATTGCGG
>NW_013866594.1:0-325 GCF_000517525.1 Limulus polyphemus
TTTTCCAAGTTTTAGTATTGTTTTCATCAAACACTTGTGTTTGATTTTTAATTTCACACAGTGAATTATAAAGCTCCAGTTACAACTTTGGATATCATACCTTCTACTAGCACACTCACACAGGCTACAGGTGGGAGAAACTCGTCTTTGTATTTATCGGCTATCATTATCCGTGGGATTGAGCTTATATGAGTCAACCTGTTTCTGCTGATTTTGCCCCTATTCCTCCTGAACATGTTTGGGTCAACAAGTATTTTGACAGCCTTTTTCCACCACCTGATTTTGCCGTGTCTTCCTATGTCCTTACTGCAGACTCAGCTAGGTC
>NW_013866595.1:0-324 GCF_000517525.1 Limulus polyphemus
TGGTCTAATAACTACTATTAACTAAATGTTGGTCTAATAACTATTATTAACTACATGTTGGTCTAATAACTACTATTAACTAAATGCTTGTCTAATAACTACTATTAACTAAATGTTGGTTTAATAACTACTATTAACTAAATGCTGGTCTAATAACTACTATTAACTAAATGTTGGTCTAATAACTATTATTAAATAAAAGTTGGTCTAATAACTACTATTAACCTCATATTGGTCTAATAACTACTGTTAACTAAATGTTGGTCTAATAACTACTATTAACTAAATATTGGTCTAATAACTTTATTAAATAAATGTTGGTCT
>NW_013866596.1:0-325 GCF_000517525.1 Limulus polyphemus
GTTTTTAGAACAAAGCTACAATGAGCTATATGCTGTGTTCATCCTGGGGAATGGAATCCCAGATTTTTGTTTTAGAACAAAGCTACAATGAGCTATATGCTGTGTTCATCCTGGGGAATGGAATCCCAGATTTTTGTTTTAGAACAAAGCTACAATGGGCTATATGCTGTGTTCATCCTGGAGAATGGAATCCCAGATTTTTGTTTAGAACAAAGCTACAAGGGCTATATGCTGTGTTCACTCTGGAGAATGGAATCCCAGATTTTTGTTTTAGAACAAAGCTACAATGGGCTATATGCTGTGTTCACTCTGGAGAATGGAATCC
>NW_013866597.1:0-477 GCF_000517525.1 Limulus polyphemus
GCTAAGTGAAATAAACCCAGGGGGTAAACACTCTATCTCTGTATTAAAAATAATGAAAACTCAGTTTGATGAAATAATTGTAGCTAAGTGAAATAAACCCTAGGGGGTAAACACTCTATCTCTGTACTAAAAATAATGAAAAATCTGTTTGATGAAAGAATTGTAACTAAGTGAAATAAACCCAGGGGGTAAACACTCTGTATTAAAAATAATGAAAAATCAGTTTGATGAAAGCATTGTAGCAGTGTTAATGAATAGCAACTGTAGCGAATTCCAAATATTTTTACCTGAATGATTTAATAAAAGGTTAATTTAGGAAGATATTAAGGAAATGAATGAAATATATTATCTTACCCTTGTTTTTAAAGTAATGAATGAAATATATTATCTTACCCTTGTTTATAAAGGAATGAATGAAATATATTATCTTACCCTTGTTTATAAAGTAATGAATGAAATATATTATCTTACCCTTGT
>NW_013866598.1:0-686 GCF_000517525.1 Limulus polyphemus
ATATGCAAAGAAAAGCCCCAAACTATTATTTTTATCATTAAATGAAGATATAGCCTAAAGATGCTTTGCGGGCTTTACGGCATAACCAGGTTTTATTCGCACGGGCCTCTGGGCAGTTGCCCCCTTTGCCCTCCCCTGTCGGCGGGCCTGTAAATAATATACACCGAAACGTAACGAAATCTAAATATTAAACACTGAAACGTAAATAATAAACGCCGAAACGTAACGAAATCTAAATATTAAACACTGAAACGTAAATAATAAACGCCGAAACGTAACGAAATCTAAATATTAAACACTGAAACGTAACTAATAAACGCCGAAACGTAACGAAATGTAAATATTAGACACTGAAACGTAACGAAATTTAAATATTAAACACTGAAACGTAACGAAATGTAAATAATAAGCACCAAAATTAATTAAAATATTGTTATACTTCCAACATTATTGAAGGTTTTAGAAAATCAAATATACCAATAAAACTGAAGTAACTGTCGCTAAATAGAGTTAATACGTACCATGTTCTTCGAACTAAGCAAAATGTCATTTATTTAGGCTAATTAGAATGAATTTTTCGTTTTTTTTCAACATGATGGTGAGAGTCTGGGAAGTCAGTTTGCCATAAAAACTTTTAATGAAACTAGTATAACACTGAAAAAACAAAGTCGTGATGGCGAGAGGCT
>NW_013866599.1:0-323 GCF_000517525.1 Limulus polyphemus
TGTGTCTTCTTATTGACAGTACACAGTATAGTTAAATCTTGTGTCTTCTTATTGACAGTACACATTATTGTTAAATCTTGTGTCTTCTTATCGACAGTACACAGTATCGTTAATTCTTATGTCTTCTTATTGACAGTACACAGTATCGTTAAATCGTGTGTCTTCTTATTGACAGGACACATTATTGTTAAATCTTGTGTTTTCTTACTGACAGTACACATTATCTTTGAATATTGTGTCTTCTTATTGATAGTACACAGTATTGTTAAATCTTGTGTCTTCTTATTGACAGTACACAGTATCGTTATAGTCTTGTGTCTTCT
>NW_013866600.1:0-324 GCF_000517525.1 Limulus polyphemus
TTAAAAAGGCGTAAGATGACAAAAATAAGATCTTGATGAATCAATCTATCTACCTATATACTACTGAAACTCTGAGATTGTTTGTTTGTTTGTTTGCTTACTTTCTCAGTCAAAAAATCATTCACACTACCGTTCGCGCTCTTTACGAAACTTCTTCGTTCAAATCTATTTCTTTGTCAATGTTCCCATCTTCATTAAAAGGTGTAAGATGACAAAAACAGATATTGAAGAATATATCAATAATGTGCCTTGTTTATGTTAGGTAATTCGAAGAAAAAATAAAGTGTTACTTTTTCTATTTGTAGAAGGTTTAAGAGGAAAGAC
>NW_013866601.1:0-435 GCF_000517525.1 Limulus polyphemus
ATAGATTTCGATAAAAGGATCTCTATTTTGAAAGTTTTACATCAAGGGCATCTTTTTGTTGAAATATGAAGAAAATCTATTTTTTTCAAAATTTGGGAAAAAACATGGGCCTTTGGTTTTAGGTGAAAAAATGAATTTTTAAGGAAAATGGAAAAAAAGTGTTTTTTTGACGCAAAATTAATAGATAAAATATACGACAGTGTTTATTTCGTCGAAATTCTGAAAATTGAAACATTGTAGCATTGACGAAAAACATTATCTCACTACAAATGCTAAAAAAATGAACTTTCGTTAACCTAGAGTAAAAATAATTCAAAAGGTGGAGCTTCTTATATATAAACTACATGGTCTTTTATAGTTGGACTTCAATATTATAAACAAAGAAGAGCTTTAAGAATAACATCATTCAAACAATTGAAGACAAAAAAACAACTA
>NW_013866602.1:0-624 GCF_000517525.1 Limulus polyphemus
TATCTTCCTGATATGTACAAAATAAACATGTAATTCAAGTGATTAATGATCTTCCTGATATGTACAAAATAAACATGTAATTCAAGAGATTAATGATCTTTCTGATATGTACAAAATAAACATATAATTCAGAAGATTATTTATCTTCGTGATATGTATAAAATAAACATGCAATTCAAGAGATTAATAATCTTCCTGATATGTAGAAAGTAAACATGTAATTCAAGAGATTATTTAATGAAACATCTTTTTCAGAAAAATACAGTTTTGATTGGAATATGACTGTTAAGTTGTTGTTGTCATAACCCATGATCTCAACTACACCTACCAGTTCTGGTTCACGGACAACTAGGTGATGCATAGTGTAGATTGTAAGTTGACGAAGAAAGTTACAACCAGCAATTGGGCTCCTCTCATCCTGCAAATTAAAACATTTGGGGGTCTGTCCGAAGATGTAAGGTTTCAGATACTGAAGGACCACGGGATGACCTATATTAGCCAAAGTTTCGATGTAGATAGCCTTCTTGTGGAATTCTTGAGTAGAATCAAGCAGTTCACTGATTTTCTAGTTTTACAACAGAAAAGTGTTATAAGAGTAATCGTATTATGTGGAAAAAAATCAAG
>NW_013866603.1:0-325 GCF_000517525.1 Limulus polyphemus
CTAACTACTAGCCATGTTTATTATCATTACAATGTATAAAGTCAGCTACCATATTAAATAATCCTTCGCCCATAGTTGAGCATAAAATATCCTGTATGCAAGATAAATAAAAAATTGGGAATTTAAAAACCTGCAAATAGGGATCATAAAAAGTAAGGAAACAAGGCTGGAGATACTGTAGGCATTATTATTTACTCAAAATACAGACCCCTATTTTGCCTACATGCTGTGACCTAGAATTACATTTGGTGGTGCCAAAATAGGTATTTGTAGTTTGAGTAAATAATGTCTACAGTATTCCAGCCTTGTTTTCTTATTTTTTATG
>NW_013866604.1:0-322 GCF_000517525.1 Limulus polyphemus
CGGTAGTAGATAGTCCAATCCTAATATGCATTCATCTTCCATGTCAGCCAAGTATACTTTCTGTCTGTCCTTTATGCCCATGAGCTCAATAGTCACCCATACGGGTCCCCACAGTCTTGTAGAATGTCCTGTCACACCATAAAGCTTCTGTATGGCTTCTGGTACTCCTTCGTGATCTAACACCTTGATGCTCACAAGGGTTTTCTGAGATGCAGAATCTATGACAAAGTTGCACCTTTGGCCAGCAAGCTTCCCTGTCACGTAGATACTGTGTGTGCTTGGCATTTTACACCTAGCTGTAGGGACTTTCATGATGGGGACT
>NW_013866605.1:0-436 GCF_000517525.1 Limulus polyphemus
ATCGTTAAATCTTGTGTCTTCTTATTGACAGTACACAGTATCGTTACATCTTGTGTCTTCTTTTTGACAGTACACAGTATCGTTAAATCTTGTGTCTTTCTATAGATAGTACAGCGTTAAATCTTGTGTCTTCTTATTGACAGTACACAGTATCGCTCAATCTTGTGTCTTCTTATTGACAGTACACAATATCGTTATATCTTGTGTCTTCTTATTGACAGTACACAGTATCGTTAAATCTTGTGTCTTCTTATTGACAGTACACAGTATCGTTAAATATTGTGTCTTTTTATTGACAGTTTACAGTATTGTTAAATCTTGTGTCTTCTTATTGAGAGTACACAGTATTGTTAAATCTTCTGTCTTCTTATTGATAGTACACAGTATCGTTAAATCTTGTGTCTTCTTATTGAAAGTCACAGTATTGTTAAATCGT
>NW_013866606.1:0-326 GCF_000517525.1 Limulus polyphemus
GTCGCCGTCCGTTCCCGGAGGTCCGTTCCGCAAAGGCGAAAGGTACCGCCGTCGAGATCGGGTCCGTGGAAAATTCTCCGATAGTCGGTAACGTTCTTTCGTGTGCTACCGCGTTTAACTTGTTCCCATAATATAAGAGGGAAACGTAAGGTTAGGGTCATCCCTCTCAAAAGTACGGGGTACGGTCTCCGCCTCAGATACGCGGAAAGCCTCGGCATTGAACGCCAACCACCGGTCGAGGTATCGCCGACGGAACCTCGGCCGCGTTCCCGGAGGCGTTCCGCGGAGGCGTAAGGTACCGCCGTCGAGATCGGGTCCGTGGAAAA
>NW_013866607.1:0-323 GCF_000517525.1 Limulus polyphemus
ATTTACTACACCTTACAGTTTCAATAGAAATAAATACTTCAGCGTATACACCATCTTGATATTTACTACACCTTACAGTTTCAATAGAAAGAACTACTTCAGTGTGTACACCATCTTGATATTTACTACACCTTACAGTTTCAATAGAAATAAATACTTCAGCGTATACACCATCTTGATATTTACTACACCTTACAGTTTCAATAGAAATAAATACTTCAGCGTATACACCATCTTGATATTTACTACACCTTACAGTTTCAATAGAAAGAACTACTTCAGTGTGTACACCATCTTGATATTTACTACACCTTACAGTTTCA
>NW_013866608.1:0-563 GCF_000517525.1 Limulus polyphemus
TTATTAACTTTCCAACTTGAAACAACATACTTACTGTAGTATGGATGTTTGCTATGCGTATCTGATATTAGCGTTACTAACTTTCCAACTTGAAACAACATACTTTCTGTAGTATGGATGTTTGCTATGCGTATCTGATATTAGCGTTACTAACTTTCCAACTTGAAACAACATACTTACTGTAGTATGGATGTTTGCTATGCGTATCTGATATTAGCGTTATTAACTTTCCAACTTGAAACAACATACTTACTGTAGTATGGATGTTTGCTATGCGTATCTGATATTAGCGTTACTAAATTTCCAACTTGAAACAACATACTTACTGTAGTATGGATGTTTGCTATGCGTATCTGATATTAGCGTTACTAACTTTCCAACTTGAAACAACATACTTACTGTAGTATGGATGTTTGCTATGCGTATCTGATATTAGCGTTACTAACTTTCCAGCTTGAAACAATTGAGATTAATGAGAAATGTTCATTATAGTTCACTATCGTTTCAGTTGTTCTAATTATATTCTTTTGTAATTATGGAAGCAATTATATGTGTTATGACAT
>NW_013866609.1:0-669 GCF_000517525.1 Limulus polyphemus
GTATGTGTGTGGCACTGGTAATTAAGTATATAAAGTTTGTTCAATTTGTTTATCGATATTTTAGTCTATGTGCAAATATTTTCAATCGGCAACAAACAAGCTCTCAACAAAGATATGCCAACATATCTATAGAGATGTAGGAATATATTTTCTACTAATGAATTAACATAGTCATTTACACAGATCTTTTAATCTTTAGTGAACAACTTAAAGCTAAACATGAGAATTAAATAAGAGTCATTTGCAGGATAATAATTGTCGAAAGCATTTATGCAAATCAATTATAGAAGTAAAAACTACAATACAATACCTTAAATATGTAAATAAAAAAATCATAAAAACATAATCGGCTGTCTCGTTTAATATTTGTAAAAACGAAACATTAGATGTGATAAAACTTTTTGATTTCAACTTGTGTCATCTTATGTTTATATCTTTCATTTATATATTACATATATTTCTATAGGCGGATATGTCACTAACACATTTAACGTACTGCTGTTGCCTAGCATACGTAGGATTGCATACTATTTTACCTTATATAAAATAGTCGATTGGATCCTTCGAACTATGCTAACATTGTCCTTGGTAGCATCATCCGACCTAGAGTATCACTATCCGTTTATAGAAACACCATCCGCCTTTGTAAGATGTATATAACATAAATCT
>NW_013866610.1:0-399 GCF_000517525.1 Limulus polyphemus
CGGATTAAAACATTTTAAACAACAATAGATGATAGAGAGCGGATTAAAACAACAAAGAATATATATATATAGAGAGCGGATTAAAACATTTAAAACAACAATAGATGTATAGAAATCGGATTAAAACATTTTAAACAACAATAGATGTATAGAGAGCGGATTAAAACATTTTATACAACAATAGATGTATATAGAGTTGATTAAAACATTTTAAACAACAATATATATATAGAGAGCGGATTAAAACATTTTAAACAACAATAGATGTATAGAGAGCGGATTAAAACATTTAAAACAACAATATATATAGAGAGAGAACGGAGTTGTTTTAAATGTTTTAAAAATAGATGTATAGAGAGCGGACTAAAACATTTTAAACAACAATATATGTATAGAGAG
>NW_013866611.1:0-322 GCF_000517525.1 Limulus polyphemus
CCCATCTTGAAAGTCCCAACAGCTAGGTGTAAAATGCCAAGCACACACAGTGTCTATGTGACAGGAAAGCTGGATGGCCAAAGGTGCAACTTTGTCATTGACTCTGCATCTCAGCAAACCCTTGTGAGCATCAGGGTGTTAAATCATGAAGGAGTACCAGAAGCCATACAGAAGCTTTATGGTGTGACAGGACATTCTACAAGGTTGTGGGGACCAGTGTGGGTAACTATTGAGCTCATGGGCATAAAGGACAGACAGGAAGTATACTTGGCTGACATTGAAGATGAATGCATTTTAGGATTGGACTATCTACTACCGAGGA
>NW_013866612.1:0-441 GCF_000517525.1 Limulus polyphemus
AAGATTTAACGATACTGTGTACTGTCAATAAGAAGACACAATATTCAAAGATAATGTGTACTGTCAGTAAAAAACACAAGATTTAACAATAATGTGTCCTGTCAATAATAAGACACAAGATTTAACGATACTGTGTACTGTCAATAAGAAGACACAAGATTTAACGATACTGTGTACTCGTCAATAAGAAGACACAAGATTTAACAATACTGTGTACTGTCAATAAGAAGACACAAGATTTAACAATACTGTGTTCTGTCAAAAAGAAGACACAGGATTTGATGATATTGTGTACTGTCAATAAGAAGACACAAGATTTAACAATACTGTGTTCTGTCAATAAGAAGACACAAGATTTATAAATACTGTGTACTATCAATAAGAACACACAAGATTTAACAATACTGTAGTACTGTCAATAAGAAGTCACATTATTCAACG
>NW_013866613.1:0-325 GCF_000517525.1 Limulus polyphemus
GAACCAGTGTGGGTAACTATTGAGCTGATGGGCATAAAGGACAGACACAAAGTATACTTGGCTGACATTGAAGACCAATGCATATTAGGGTTGGATTGCTTACTACCGATGAAGTGTATAATTAACTTTGATAAAATGACGTTTGGGAACAACAAAGGCCAAATTCCGGTAAGTGTTAAAAGAGAGGTTGAACTAACCAGGTGCCATGAAGCTGAAGTCAAAGTGACTGAAGGAGTTGATGATGGTGAAGTGGAACCAGGTATAGATGTTGAAACAGAACAGGAGAAAGACTAAGATTTGAAGCCAATAATTGATTTTCCACCAG
>NW_013866614.1:0-325 GCF_000517525.1 Limulus polyphemus
TGAATACCCCTTTCATTTTCCAGCTGGTTAATGTTGAAAGGGTGTATGAACTAACATGAATATTCGTTTCATTTTCCAAATGGTTGATGTTGAAAGGATGTATGAAATAACACAATTACACATTCATTTTCCAGCTGGTTAATGTTAAAAGGATGTATGAACTAACATGAATATTCGTTTCATTTTCCAGCTGGTTGATGTTGAAAGGATGTATGAAATAACACAATTACACATTCGTTTTCCAGCTGGCTGATGTTGAAAGGGTGTATGAAATAACATGAATACCCGTTTCATTTTCCAGCTGGCTGATGTTGAAAGGGTTTAT
>NW_013866615.1:0-325 GCF_000517525.1 Limulus polyphemus
TCCACTGCAAAAACAGAAGGTATACTAGAGTTCATACACATATGATGAAATGCAAACAAACACTTTCTAATAACCAAACAATTAAAGAACTACTACTCCACTGCAGAAACAAAACGTAGATAGAGAGCTGCTACTCCATTAAAAAAACAGATTGTAGTTGGAGATAGGGGAGAGATACTAGTTCAGTAAAAAAACAGAAGGTGGTTAGAGATAGGGGAGAGATACTAGTTCAGTAAAAAAACAGAATGTAGTTAGAGATAGGGGAGAGATACTAGTTCAGTAAAAAAACAGAAGGTGGTTAGAGATAGGGGAGAGATACTAGTTC
>NW_013866616.1:0-750 GCF_000517525.1 Limulus polyphemus
GTAATAAACTGTTAGTGTTACATGTCAATAAACTATCAGTGTTACATGGTAATAACCTATCAGTGTCACATGGTAATAAACTGTTAGTGTTACATGGTAATAAACTATTAGTGTTACATGGTAATATCCTATCAGTGTTACATGGTAATAAACTATTAGTGTTACATGGTAATAACCTATCAGTGTTACATGGTAATAAACTATCAGTATTACATGATAATAACCTATCAGTGTTACATGGTAATAAACTATTAGTGTTACATGGTAATAACCTATCAGTATTACATGGTAATAAACTGTTAGTGTTACATGTCAATAAACTATCTTACCATGTAACACTAACAGTTTATTACCATGTAACACTGATAGGTTATTACCATGTAACACTCAACCTATCAGCGTTACATGGTAATAAACTGTTAGTGTTACATGGTAATAAACTATTAGCGTTACATGGTAATAACATATTAGTGTTACATTGTAATAAACTATAAGTGTTACATGGTAATTAAACTATCAGTGTTACATGGTAATAAACTATCAGTATTACATGGTAATAACCAATCAGTGTTACATGGTAATAAACTATTAGTGTTACATGGTAATAACCTATCAGTGTTACATGGTAATAAACTGTTAGTGTTACATGGTAATAAACTAACAGTTTATTACCATGTAACACTAACAGTTTATTACCATGTAACACTGACCATGTAACACTATAATAAACTATTAGTGTTACATGGTAAT
>NW_013866617.1:0-865 GCF_000517525.1 Limulus polyphemus
TATCAATCCTCTGTTCCGGGTTTGTTACTAGTAACATTATCTATATCAATCCTTTGTTCCGGGTTTGTTACTAGTAACATTATCTACATCAATCCTCTGTTCCGGGTTTGTTACTAGTAACATTATCTATATCAATTCTTTGTTCCGGGTTTGTTACTAGTAACATTATCTACATCAATCTTCTGTTCCGGGTTTGTTACTAGTAACATTATCTACATCAATCTTCTGTTCCGGGTTTGTTACTAGTAACATTATCTATATCAATCCTCTGTTCTGGGTTTGTTACTAGTAACATTATATATATCAATCCTTTGTTCAGGGTCTGTTACTAGTAACATTATCTATATCAATCCTTTGTTCCGGGTTTGTTACTAGTAACATTATCTACATCAATCCTCTGTTCCGGGTTTGTTACTAGTAACATTATTTATATCAATTCTTTGTTCCGGGTTTGTTACTAGTAACATTATCTACATCAATCTTTGTTCCGGGTTTGTTACTAGTAACATTATCTATATCAATCCTTTGTTCCGGGTTTGTTACTAGTAACATTATCTGTATCAGTCCTTTGTTCCAGGTTTGTTACTAGTAACATTATCTGTATCAATCCTTTGTTCCGGATTTGTTACTAGTAACATTATCTATATCAATCCTTTGTTCCGGGTTTGTTACTAGTAACATTATCTATATCAATCCTCTGTTACTAGTAACATTATCTATATCAATCCTTTGTTCCGGGTTTGTTACTAGTAACATTATCTACATCAATCCTCTGTTCCGGGTTTGTTACTAGTAACATTATTTATATCAATTCTTTGTTCCGGGTTTGTTACTAGTAACATTATCTACATCAATCTATCAATCC
>NW_013866618.1:0-325 GCF_000517525.1 Limulus polyphemus
TTTTATACTGTGTACTGTCAATAAGAAGACACATAATTTAACAATACTGTGTCCTGTCAATAAGAAGATACAGGATTTATCACTACTGTGTACTGTCAATAAGAAGACACAAGATTTAAAAATACTGTGTCCTGTCAATAAGAAGATATATGATTTATCAATACTGTGTACTGTCAATAAGAAGACACAAGATTTGACTATATTGTGTACTATCAATAAGAAGACACAAAATTTAACAATACTATGTAATGTCAATAAAAAGGCACAAGATTTAACGATACTGTGTACTATCAATAAGAAGACAAGATTTACCAAAACTGTGTAC
>NW_013866619.1:0-325 GCF_000517525.1 Limulus polyphemus
ATTCGAGCCCCACAGGGGGAGGAGAGGATCCAGACGTTGAGAATCCAAAAAGGGATTCGAGGCCCCCTAGTAAGCCAAATAATATTGTTCCAACAACCAAGTGGGGGATGGGACATACCTGCATCTGAGAGCAATTGATTGGCAAAACGCTGGGCATGAACTCAGATGTCGGGTGAGGAAGGAGAAACATAATAATCAAAATGAGGTTCTTCACCCAACAAACTAAGAGAGGAACTTAGGGCTGAGGGTGAAACATTTAAAATTTGACATACCTGATCAACAGAATCACAACGAAAAAGCAAGCATATGAGCAAAGTAAACACAT
>NW_013866620.1:0-324 GCF_000517525.1 Limulus polyphemus
TGGATAGGTATGAGACAAGATGTGGAAGAATGGTGCAGAACATGTAGTACATGTTGTGCTAAAAAGGGACCCAAGCATAAGGGACGTGCTCCAATGAAGTTATATCAAGTTGGTGCACCAATGGAAAAAGTAGCCGTTGACATTGCTGGTCCTCTGCCCCAAACTCGTGCTGGAAACAAGTATATTTGTGTGGTGATGGATTATTTCACCAAGTGGCTGGAGGCATATGCGATACCAAATCAGGAAGCTACAACTGTCTGATGGTATGGTAGAAAAGTACAACTGGACACTAGGACAGGAATTGGCAAAGTTTTGTAATAGCCA
>NW_013866621.1:0-325 GCF_000517525.1 Limulus polyphemus
TGTTGTATTATTTATATTGTTGTAAGAATGAATTTTAGTATTATTTACATCAACGTCCACCCACTTTTGTTGTATTATCTATATTGTTGTAAGAATGCATTTTAGTATTATTTACATCAACGTCCACCCACTTTTGGTTGTATTATCTATATTGTTGTATGAATGCATTTTAGTATTATTTACATCAACGTCCACCCACTTTTGGTTGTATTATCTATATTGTTGTAAGAATGCATTTTAGTATTATTTACATCAACGTCCACCCACTTTTGGTTGTATCATCTATATTGTTGTATGAATGCATTTTAGTATTATTTACATCAAC
>NW_013866622.1:0-318 GCF_000517525.1 Limulus polyphemus
ACAGAGAAATGCAGAGTGTTCGAAAGCGCGAATAACGAAGAAGAAGCACATGAAGTCTATTCATCAATAGAGTTCAACCGAAGATAAGTGAGAGAAACCCGTTTGTTATTTACTTCATAAGTAATTTTGTTATATACCGTATTTTTCGGAATATAAGACGCACCCTTATTTTGAAGACAAAGGTTTGAGGAAAAAAAAAGCTACAGTCGCATTTGAAAGATTTTTATTGAACAAAAATTCAATTTGATACTTTAAGAATTAGTATACATTGTTCTAAACACAAAGAGCTCAAAACAGCAAATAAGAAATACCGTAAAT
>NW_013866623.1:0-563 GCF_000517525.1 Limulus polyphemus
ACCTATATCTATATATGAATATATCTGTACCTCTCTATGAATATACCTATATCTCTATATGAATATATCTGTATCTCTATCTGAATATATCTATACCTCTATATGAGTATATCTGTATCTCTATATGAATATATCTATACCTCTATATGAATATATCTATACCTCTATATGAATATACCTATATCTCTATATGAATATATCTATATCTCTATATGAATATATCTGTCTCTATATGAGCATATCTGTATCTCTATATGAATATATCTATACCTCTATATGAGTATATCTGTATCTCTATATGAATATATCTATACTTCTATATGAATATATCTATATCTCTATATGAATATACATATATATCTATATCTCTATATGAATATACCTGTATCTCTATATGAATATATCTGTGTATCTATATGAATATATTTGAATATACCTATGTCTGTATATATGTATGTGTACATACATATGAGTAAATAAACAAGCATCGTCTGTTTGTTTGAAGTTAAGCACAAAGCTACACAATGGGCTATCTGTGCTCTGCCCACCACGAGTATCGAAAC
>NW_013866624.1:0-325 GCF_000517525.1 Limulus polyphemus
GAGAAACAATTACAATATCTGTGATAAAAATCATGTACTATACAGAATCACAACAGTTGAGAAACAGTTACAATATTTGTGATAAAATCAGGTACTATACAGAATCACAACAGTTGAGAAACAATTACAATATCTGTGATAAAAATCATGTACTATACAGAATCACAACAGTTGAGAAACAGTTACAATATCTGTGATAAAAATCACGTACTATACAGAATCACAACAGTTGAGAAACAGTTACAATATCTGTGATAAAATCAGGTACTATACAGAATCACAACAGTTGAGAAACAGTTACAATATCTGTGATAAAATCAGGTAC
>NW_013866625.1:0-342 GCF_000517525.1 Limulus polyphemus
TATCTTAGAGTAATCAAACATCACCAATATCTTAGAGTAATCAAACATCACCAATATCATAGAGTAATCAACCATCACCACCAATATCTTAGAGTAATCAAACATCATCACCAATATCTTAGAGTAATCAAACATCACCAATATCTTAGAGTAATCCAGCTTTACCAATATCTTCGAGTAATCAAACATCACCAATATCTTAGAGTAATCCAGCTTTACCAATATCATAGAGTAATCAAACATCACCAATATCTTAGAGTAATCCAGCTTTACCAATATCATAGAGTAATCAAACGTCACCAATATCTTAGAGTAATCCAGCTTTAACCAATATCATAGAGT
>NW_013866626.1:0-325 GCF_000517525.1 Limulus polyphemus
CCGCAGATCAATTACTCACTATCTACACAGACATTACAATCCCCTCTTTTTATACCCGCCTACCCTAGCTAGTAAATACAAGAGCATTCATGAAAAAACAAGAAAGTTCTAGAAAATAGAGGGCGCCACACTAGTCACGTGACCTCGATGACGCAACACTGCCCCCCTCCTTAATATTGTTCGTCCCGAACAATAACCACATACAATAAATCAATAACAATAACTTAATTAACTGTACAGAATTACAAACACAAAATTACAATTCAACACAGTCTTTTAATTTTACGGGACGTATCTTCTTCCGTACTGGTCTCCGTCTCGTTGG
>NW_013866627.1:0-322 GCF_000517525.1 Limulus polyphemus
AGTACATCAAGATCCCTTTCCTTCATGACACTGTTTAGGTTAGTCCCATCCAAATTATACTTATAATTCAAATTATGATAACCCACATGCAGTATCTTGCATTTATTATAATTAAAACCCATCTGCCATTTATTTGCCCAACTCACTAAATGATCTGAATCCTTTTGTAAATCAGCAGCATCCTCTTCAGAGCTTGCAACACCCTAGACCTTAATATCATCTGCAAATTTAAGTAATTTATTGACTACCTATTTATCTATGTCATTGATGTAAATCAAAAAGAACAAAGGTCCTAAGACTGAACCCTGAGGTATCCCACTTG
>NW_013866628.1:0-325 GCF_000517525.1 Limulus polyphemus
TTAATATTCTAGTCGGTTACACAAACAAGGGAAGGAAAGTTCGGTTTTCTAGACTCATCAGCAAACATTGAGCTCTGAGCTTAATATTCTAGTCAGTCCCACAAACAAGGAAAGGATAGTTTCGGTTTTCTAGAATTATCAGCAAACATTGAGCTCTGAGCTTAATATTCTAGTTGGTCACACAAACAAGGGAAGGAAAGTTTCGGTTTTTTAGAATTATCAGCAAACATTGAGCTCTGAGCTTAATATTCTAGTTGGTCATACAAACAAGGGAAGGAAAGTTTCGGTTTTCTAGAATTATCAGCAAACATTGAACTCTGAGCTT
>NW_013866629.1:0-325 GCF_000517525.1 Limulus polyphemus
GTACCAGTGTTTTCCAGTATTTAACGACAGTTCTATCTGTTGGTATAACATCTTACTAATGTTTTCCAGTATTTAACGACAGTTCTATCTGTTGGTATAACATTGTACCAGTGTTTTCCAGTATTTAACGACAGTTCTATCTGTTGGTATAACATTTTACTAATGTTTTCCAGTATTTAACGACAGTTCTATCCGTTGATATAACATTCTACCAGTGTTTTCCAGTATTTAACGACAGTTCTATCTGTTGGTATAACATTGTACCAGTGTTTTCCAGTATTTAACGACAGTTCTATCTGTTGGTATAACATTGTACCAGTGTTTT
>NW_013866630.1:0-324 GCF_000517525.1 Limulus polyphemus
TTTAAGTCAACTACCATACCACCTATGTCATAGAAGATAATTTGGGGTAGGATAAAAGAACATCCCCATGGAAGTCCAATGCTTTTAGAAGCAGTGGAAGACCCATCCAGGCCAGCAGATTTGAAGATTGGAAGGTCACTTGTAGCAGGTCATCAAGTAGTACCTACAACAGTGGCCAATTTCTCTAAATGTGAGCAGACACTTAAGGAAGGAGCATTGTTGGGGTGTGTGCCAGGAGGTAGAGCCAGTGAATGTTAAAGCAAGGAGTACAACTGTAAAGAAGGACGTCCACTCCCAGAACATTTAACTGACCTCTATAAGAAG
>NW_013866631.1:0-556 GCF_000517525.1 Limulus polyphemus
CGATACTGTGTACTGTCAATAATTAAATCTTGTGTCTTCCACAATATCGTACTGTCAATAAGAAGACACAAGATATAACAATACTATGTACTGTCAATAAAAAGACACAAGATTTAACAATACTGTGTACTGTCAATAAGAAGACACCTTGTGTTTTCTTACTGACAGTATACATTATCATTGAATATTATTTAACAATAATATGTCCTGTCAATAAGAAGACACAAGATTGATTTAACGATACTGTGTACTGTAATTAAGAAGACAAAAGATTTAACTATACTGTGTACTGTCAATAAGAAGACAAAAGATTTAACAATACTGTGTACTCTCAATGAGAAGACACACGATTTAGCAATACTGTGTACTATCTATAAAAAGACAATAGATTTTACGATACTGTGTACTGTCAATAAGAAGACACAAGATTTAACGATACTGTGTTCTGTCAATAAGAAGACACAAGATTTAATGATACTGTGTACTGTCAATAAGAAGACACAAGATTTAACGATACTGTGTTCTGTCAATAAGAAGACACAAGATTTAATGATAC
>NW_013866632.1:0-325 GCF_000517525.1 Limulus polyphemus
ACATTGGTGTATAGTAAAACACAAAAACACACACATTGGTGTATAGTAAAACACAAAAACACACACATTGGTGTATAGTAAAACACAAAAACACACATATTGGTGTATAGTTAAACACAAAAGCACACACATTGGTGTATAGTAAAACACAAAAACACACATATTGATGTATAGTAAAACACAAAAACACACATATTGGTGTATAGTTAAACACAAAAACACACACATTGGTGTATAGTAAAACACAAAAACACACACATTGGTGTATAATAAAACACAAAAACACACACATTGGTGTATAGTAAAACACAAAAACACACACATT
>NW_013866633.1:0-396 GCF_000517525.1 Limulus polyphemus
CAAGTTTTAACAATGCTGTGTACTGTCAATAAGAAGACACATGATTTAACGATACTGTGTACTATCAATAAAAAGACACTAGTTTTAACAATGCTGTGTACTGTCAATAAGAAGACACAATATTTAACGATACTGTGTACTATAAATAATAAACCATAAGATTTAACGATACTGTGTACTATCAATAACAAGACATAAGTTTTAATGATACTGTGTAGTATCAATAAAAAGACACAAGTTTTAACAATGCTGTGTACTGTCAATAAGAAGACAAAAGATTTAACTATACTGTGTACTATCAATAACAAGCCATAAGATTTAACGAATACTGTGTACTATCAACTAACAAGCCACAAGATTTAACGATAGTGTGTACTGTTTCTTATTGGGACACAA
>NW_013866634.1:0-680 GCF_000517525.1 Limulus polyphemus
CAACCGGTACAGTGTCTGAGTAGTAGGGATGTACAACTTTAGTTCAAAAACAACGGGTACAGTGTCTGAGTAGAGGGGGTGTACAACTTTATTTCAACAACAACAGGTACAGTGTCTGAGTAGTGAGGATGTAACTTTAGTTCAACAACAACGGGTACAGTGTCTGAGTAGTGGGATGTACAATTTTAGTTCAACAACAACGGGTACAGTGTCTGAGTGGTGGGGTGTACAACTTTAGTTCAACAACAACGGGTACAGTGTCTGAGTAGTGATGATGTAGAACTTTAGTTCAACAACAACGGGTACAGTGTCTGAGTAGTGGGGGTGTACAACTTTTGTTCAACAACAACGGGTATTGTGTCTGAGTAGTGGGGGTGTACAACTTTAGTTCAACAACAACGGGTACAGTGTCTGAGTAGTGAGGATGTATAACTTTAGTTCAACAACAACGGGTACAGTGTCTGAGTAGTTTTTGAACTAAAGTTGTACATCCTCACTACTCAGACACTGTACCTGTTGTTGTTGAACTAAAGTTGTACACCCCCACTACTCAGACACTGTACCCGTTGTTGTTGAACTAAAGTTGTACATCCCCACTACTCAGACACTGTACCCGCACTACTCAGACACTGTTAAAGTTGTACATCCTGGTTCAACAACAACGGGTACAGTGTCTGAGT
>NW_013866635.1:0-327 GCF_000517525.1 Limulus polyphemus
TGCTGTAATCTCTCTTCTTGTTTATTTTCTCGTTCTTCTTGTTTCTTTCTTTTTCCTCCAACAACTGCTGTAATTTCTCTTCTTGTTTCTTTTCTTTTTTTTCCAACAACTGCTGTAATCTCTCTTCTTGTTTAATTTCTCGTTCTTCTTGTTTCATTTCTTTTTTCTCTAACAACTGTTGTAATTTCTCTTCTCGTTCTTCTCGTTTCTTTTGCTGTTTTTGTATTGCTACCATCAAGTCTGCTAGGCTGTAGTTTGATTTGCCGCTTCTCGTTTCCATTTTTTTTATCTGTCCCACTCTCTGACACCAATTTGTTACGTCTCCGT
>NW_013866636.1:0-323 GCF_000517525.1 Limulus polyphemus
AGAATGGTGCATGACCTGCAGTACATGCTGTGCTAAAAGGGGACCCAAGCATAAGGGATGTGCTCCAATGAAGTTATATCAAGTTGGGGCACTAATGGAAAGAGTAACCATTGACATTGCTGGTCCTTTGCCACAAACTCGTGCTGGAAACAGGTACATTTGTGTGGGGATGGATTATTTCACAAAGTGGCCTGAGGCATATGCAATACCAAATCAGGAAGCTACAACTGTAGCTTAGGCTATTAGGGATTCCTTCTTCAGGTTTGGTATGTCATACGAACTGCATTCAGATCAAGGCCGTAACTTTGAATTAACTGTGTTCC
>NW_013866637.1:0-321 GCF_000517525.1 Limulus polyphemus
AACGATAACCAAATCTGTGGAGAATCCATTGAACACATTTCGGGCTCATCCCACCAATTTTGGCCACTTCTGCAGTCGTTAATCTGGGATCCATTTCGATGCTCCTCTTGACAGCCCTTTTTGTCCTCTCTGATGGACCAGGACGACCTGGACGCTGCTCAGTTGTTTCCTGAACTGCACGATAATTCTGTTGACCGTCGAAAGTGGAATTTCAAAATTCTGTGAAATTTGCCGCTGACTTATTCCACCATCTGCTTGACCAACTATCCTTCCTCTAACAAAATCTGACTAATCGAAAGAACCTTGAGTTCTAGGCATGTT
>NW_013866638.1:0-325 GCF_000517525.1 Limulus polyphemus
CTTGGAACAATTACTCCATGATCACTTAGGTTTAACTTTGGTTACCGAATTTTTAACCCCCATACTCATCTTTAGCGTTATTTGGTACAACAACTCCACGAACACCTAGGTGTAACTCTAGTTACCGAATTTATAACCACCATATTCATCTTTAGCCTTACTTGGTACAGCTACTCCATAAACACCTAGGTGTAACTCTAGTTACCGAATTTGTAACCACCATACTCATCTTTAGCGTTATTTGGTACAACAACTCCACGAATACCTATGTGATACTCTAGTTACCGAATTTATAGCCACCATATTCATCTTTAGCCTTACTTGG
>NW_013866639.1:0-325 GCF_000517525.1 Limulus polyphemus
CTTTTCTGGCCTTGAATCCTGATGACTGTACCAACCTTCGTATCTCTGTGCTGGATTTAATGTAGGATTCAAATTCAAGAGCTCTGGCCATTGCATCCTGCATAGTAGGGGTGTGTGCTTGCTTTACTTGTATTCTCAGTTGTGGACTGTCCAAGGCATCTACAAACTGATCCCTCAGGAACAACTTGTGCCAGCTCTTGCAGGCTCTCCCCTTTAGCACGGACTCTCGTCCTAAACCTAGCTCTGTAGACTTCAGACTGATTTTGGGTTCCATACATGAGTTCTAGAGCAGCTACCAGTGCTCTCTAGTTGTGTCTGTCGTGTG
>NW_013866640.1:0-673 GCF_000517525.1 Limulus polyphemus
TCACATGTATAGCTAGAATACATTACCTCTCCTCACATGTATAGCTAGAATACATCACCTCTTCTCACATGTATAGCTAAAATACATTACCTGTTCTCACATGTATAGCTAGAATACATCACCTCTCCTCACATGTATAGCTAGAATACATTATCTGTTCTCACATGTATAACTAGAATACATTACCTGTTCTCACATTATACATGTGAGGAGAGGTGATGTGTTCTAGCTATACATGTGAGGAGAGATGATGTATTCTAGCTATACATGTGAGGAGAGATGATGTATTCTAGCTATACATGTGAGGAGAGGTGATGTATTCTAGCTATACATGTGAGAACGGGTAATGTATTCTAGCTATACATGTGAGGAGAGGTAATGTATTCTAGCTATACATGTGAGAACAGGTGATGTATTCTAGCTATACATGTGAGTAGAGGTAATGTATTCTAGCTATACATGTGAGAACAGGTAATGTATTCTAGCTATGCATGTGAGAACAGGTAATGTATTCTAGTTATACGGCTAGAATACATTACCTCTCCTCACATGTATAGCTAGAATACATTACCTCTCCTCACATGTATAGCTAGAATACATTACCTCTCCTCACATGTATAGCTAGAATACATTACCTGTTCTCACATGTATAGCTAGAATACATTACCTGTTC